>NW_027069887.1:272085-388056 GCF_002906115.3 Quercus suber
CATATCTCTTATTCGAGGACAATAGACTTTACTAGTTGAGCTAACTAAAACCCACAACTAGTATGATAAGGTGTAATTGAAATAACATCACTTTCATATAGGTCTAATATTAACACTAATCACAACATACTACCTCAATAGTTGTGAAAAAGGTTATAAAATACTTTGAATATATATTTTTTGTATTTAGTTTGGAAAATTTTTACGTCTAAATTGGTTTGAAGGAAAATTATTGTAACTTACTATGCAGCAATTGATAAAATCATCTATGTGTTTATCTACATAACATATTCAATTAGAGGAAAACTTTGTCAATTTAAATATACTTCAAAAAAAAAAATCCACCTGCATACATGGTAGAATTTTGTGATACTTGAATTAATTAACAAATTTATGTAAAAAATATTTTACAAATATTATTAAAACTATCATAATAATTAGAGTGCCACTTGAAACTCTAAATTAAAAATCACAATGTGTGTGCGGTGTGTTGGATAGGGGGGGGGGGGGGGATCAAGGCCCGATGGAAGATTAGACTTGGATCAAGGCCCACTATAATTAATTTGTAAAGATGGCATGCAAACCAATACTTAAGCTTTCTACACGATGAATTATCTCAAAGAAGTAAATAAAGGTAGAAAGATTAAGTCAAATAAAGTTGATTTGAGGCAAAAAGAGTTGGTTCATTGTTCCTCGAAGTGGCCGAACCTTTTACATTTGGAAGATTACAAGGTTTTGTATTTTTTCTCCTCTCTGTGGGATCCGATTCCTATTCATTGAGAATCTCCTCCCATTTATAGTCATCCAACTCTCATCCTAGCCCTCCACATGGAGGGTTGTTGATTTCCCTCCAGGGTACTTGTCTCATCTTTGCTTTTGAGGACTTGTTGAGTAAACTACAAGTTGTATTGGCATTGTTTAAGTGTCATTCATCCATTAATGCAACTAACATGGTTGGTGCAGTGCATTCAAAGCGGAGGTGATGGATGTTTTTTTGGGAAGCTTCCCTTTCCCCTTATCCTTGCTTGTCATTGTAGCCTCCCTTGGTTCCCACATTCTAGCATTGCGTGGTCTTCATCTCGTCCTCTTCAAGTGGCCCTCACTTGAGGGTCTTCCTCAAGCTATCCAACTCTTCGGCTACGAAGCTCTTCTTTTAAGTTATTTTGGCTCATTTGGGTCAAGCTGATTATTAACTAGGCCTACATACTCCTCGAACTTGGCCCAAAAAGGTTTCTACTCTAAGCCTCCCCCCCCCCTCCCCACATAATATATATATATATATATGGCAAAACTTATATATAGTACTTTAAGTGCTGTTCCTTAGGTTTCCTTTTAAGATTCTGTCATGTGGTTACTTAACTAAAAAATACACTTTTATTCCATGAGAAAAAAGCCACATGGAAAATTTTAAGAGAGGAACTTAAGAAATAGCACCTAAGTCTTGTCCACCCATATATATATATATATATATGAGTTGGATTCAAGTTACACTTGTATAACTCTAAGTAATATTACACCACCCAATAACTTTTTAATGAATTTATATTTTGAAAATTTCACCGTTAGATTACGTGTTCTATATGTTCTAACTAATCGGATGTTATTTACCATTTGATCCATAAACTTATCTTTTTATGCATAATTTTATTCAAAAACTTGAAATTTACATTTGAATTGATGACATACTATTGATTTCTAATCTTTTAAAATTTTGCAAGCATAAATGATATAGGAAGAAATGTAATCCGATAATGAATTTGTCAAAATTCACATCCAATTAAAAAATATTGATTGGTGTAACATTGCTTAACCAGGTGTAACTTGAACTCAACATCTCTCTCTCTCTCTCTCTCTCTCTCTCTCTCTCTCTCTCTCTCTCTCTCTCTCTCTCTCTCTCTCTCTCTCTCTATATATATATATATATATAGCCACAACGTATAAATAATACATAATATGCAAATTTTATTACATTGAACTACAAAATTATAAAGATGATTAAAATAATTAAAATAAATATTAAATTTTATTTTAAACTTCTTGAATTTTTTTATAATAAAATTTTAATTGTACTAGAATTCTTAATTTCTTGAATTTTAGATGATATAATTCTACATAAATTAAATTCCCTAACAATTAATAAGATAGATAAAAATTTAGTTGGAATAAATTTTTAATTTATTGAAACTTGGCTAATATAATTTTAGCTAAATTAAATATTCTAAAAATTAATAAGATAAATAAAATTTTAGTTTGAATAAAAATTGTAATTTTTATAAATTGTCATAATCACAACTTCTTAAACCCAACTTTAATTTATCATAACCAAAAAAAAAAAAAAAATGTTATGTCTACAACATATCATAGGTGTCAAGTTATTATTAACTATTACTAATGTGCAAATAAATAATTTCTAGAGTAATTCTAGATTAGAACCAATTTATGGCGTAGACAATTGACACAGTGTTTGTTTGGATAATTTATTTTTTTCAACTTATTTTAGTATTCAGTTTATTTTGTTATTATTCATAAATTCTACTGCACTTTTTAGTACTATTCATGGGTTTTAGTCTCATTATATTATTTCGACTAACTTTTACTTTTATCTATAATACTTTTAATAAAAAGAATTTCAATTTCAGCAAAATAAACAAATCACAAACGGACCTATAATATTACTTTTAAAAAAAAAAAATCCAACTTTTATTAGGCAAAATTAAGTTTTGGTGAGAAGACTGGTGACGTTAACAATATCACCACGACGCTGACAGCAGAATCCCTAAAAACAAAGGCCAAGATTTAATAATCCGTATTAGTATCACATTCACACCGTTGCTCTAGCATGTACGGCACCTTCAGATGCTAAGCTAAGCCTACAGAGAATGAATGAGATAGAGAGAGAGACACACACACACACAGAAGATAACCTTTGGAAACAGCGTCCCTCTTACCCCGCAGGAACGACCAAGCCCACCAGGTAAAAAACCCATCTTTGATTTTCTTGTTTTTGGGAATATATTCATGCAGATTTTGACTATGAAATTTTCATATTCCTCTGTTGCTTTTGGGTATTACATGCTTCAATTGATGCAACCGCATTGTTTATTGTTGTTGGGGTTTCTTTTTTTTTTTTTTTTTTTTTTTTAAATTTATTTATTTAAGGAATTAGCTTCAGATCCAAACTATTCAAAAGGTGGAATTGTTTCGAGTGCTAAAAAATTGTTGAATTTTGTGGGTTTTTTTTTTTTTCTTCTCTCCAAATGTTGAGAATTCTTAATTTTTATCTATAAAACAAAGGAATAGCAAGTGTTTTTCATCTGGGTATAGAGAATTAAATTGAAAACTGTAAGTCTATTTGTTGCTTTGATTGTAAAGTACTGAACAGGCCTCATATTCCACCTGTTTAAATGAAAATTACTTGCAGTTAGATTTCATGTACTCTTTTTCATCACTGTATTAAGTTGTTTTCCCAACTGGGTTGTGATCGGGAGGAAGTTGTTTTCCCTTTTGATGTTGGAATTGGATATCTCCTCTTCTTTTTTTTTTTTTTTTTTTTTTTTTTTTTTTCTCAAATGAAAGAAAATTAATGCAAAAATATCTTTATGGAAGACCAATTGCGTCACCATTATGATCTGGACCATTTTGCATGCATAAAATCATAGTTGTTCAAGCACATATTAAAAGTTATTAATATTTTTTCCATAGGAATTAACAACATTGTTTTCAACTAGTTTTAATTGGTAAAGAAATCAGCTTTATTTTATATATGTATGTATGCATTTATTTATGATGATATGATTTCTGCTCTTTCTTGAACGAAGCTGTATTGGGGTATCACCTTCTAATTTGTCTTCATTAATTTCTTTGTAGCAGGGAAAATTTCCATATACTTGCATAGATGACAAGGTTGTACATTGTTTTTATTTTGTTCTATATTACATAATAAGCTTGAAATATCGATTACCAATCATATGTATAATTTGTTAGCTGGTGCAAACAATATATTGAGAGAATTTTTTTTTTTTTCTAAGATAAATAGGGTTGGGTTTTGGTGGGGTTCGAAATCATATGGAGAGAAGATTGCTTTGTTCTTCTTGTTTTTACCACCCTTTTTTATGCCTTTCGTGTTTGAACTTTGAATAAGCAAATTTACTAGTTTTGTATTGCAGTGAAGTCAAACAATGTCTATGCCAAGAAACAAAATTCAAGGCTGAATGCACCATTCTTTACATATATAGCTGTTATGCTTTGTTATATAGGTTATAGCATTATCTACAGTTTGTCATAGATAAGCCAGTGGCCTCTTTATTCTGTTGTCTAAACCTGCAATTGTTTTCTCTCTCCAGATTTTATACACCACAGCAGTCAAAGCCAATTACCAGGTAATTTTTTGAGTAAAACTTTTTCGTTATTAACATATTATTCCATTCCATCATGATTCTTTAACTAACCAATTATGTAAAAATATGTTTTAAATTCCATTTGTGAATTGGCAATCCAAAAGATAATTAAGTCTCTCCAATTCTAAGCATGGGCCTTTTGGGGAGAACTAGACATGTTTTAATCCCATAAAAGCACTAGACCCTATGTAAAATTGAACAAGTAGAAAGTAGAGAAAAATAATATGGTAAAAAACTTAGGAGTACGCGAAAACATCATACCCGGTGGGTACTTCAAAAAAAAAAAAGGAACTAGGAGTCTTATGGCGTGTTTGGATGGAGGGGGAAAAGAGAGGAGTTGAGAAAGGGAATAAAAGTGGTATAATTCACATTGTTTGGATGTGTTTTTTAAAGGAAGGAGAAGGGGTTTGAGGGGATTTGGAGAGGTAAGATAGCCCTCCAAACCTCTCCTTTTTTATTTCCCCAAATTGGGGGAAATTGGAGTGGAGGGGTTCCACTTATATTAAATATATATATATATATATATATTAAATTATTAATTTTGCCATGATGATGTCAATTTATATCTAATTATTAAAATTGAATAAAAGAGAGATATAATTATCAATTTATATGATGTGTTAACATTTCCTTACCTTCTCATTTTAATTTTTAAAGGGTCCAAACAAAGGGAGCGGGACATATTTATTCTCTTCGCCCAACATTAATTTTTAACAATGTGTTTGGATACACAGATGGGGAGGAGAGGAGAGGAGAGGAGCGTAGATTAAAAGGGGATGGGGTTTTAGTTAGGGGGATTCAGAGAGAGTTTCCACTTCTTTTTTTTTTTTTTTTTGAAATTGTTAATTTTGCGTTTATGATGTCAATTTCTATCTATTTCTAAAAACTAGATAAAACGGAGGTATAATTGTAAATTTATATTATATCTTATCATTTCCTCATATTCCCTTTTTAATGTGTAAAACATCTATAAAACGGAGAGGAATATCTTTTCCCCTCCCCTCTACTTAATTTTAAAACATTCAAACAAAGGGATTATTCTCCTCCCCTCTCCTCTTTATCACCCCCTCACCCACTACTTTCCTCTCCCTCCAAATTTCCAAACATATAATAAAATATCCCAAGGGGAAAGTATAATCTCCACTTTCCTCTCCTCTCCTTTTCTTGTATCCTTATTGACTCACCATGCTCCCTCCAAACTTTCAAACACACTGTTGGGCCTCATGCTGAAGGAGGATGTATTTACACAAGTGTGGCGCGTTATCATTAAGGTTCCACTTATATTAAAATATATATATATATATATATTAAATTATTAATTTTGCCATGATGATGTCAATTTATATCTATTTATTAAAATTGAATAAAAGAGAGATATAATTATCAATTTATATGATGTGTTAACATTTCCTTCTCATTTTAATTTTTAAAGGGTCCAAACAAAGGGAGCGGGACATATTTATTCTCTTCGCCCAACATTAATTTTTAACAATGTGTTTGGATACACTGATGGGGAGGAGAGGAGAGGAGAGGAGCGTAGATTAAAAGGGGATGGGGTTTTAGTTAGGGGGATTCAAAGAGAGTTTCCACTTCTTCTTCTTTTTTTTTTTTTTTTCTTTTTTCTTTTTTTTTTAAATTGTTAATTTTGCGTTTATGATGTCAATTTCTATCTATTTCTAAAAACTAGATAAAACAGAGGTATAATTGTAAATTTATATTATATCTTATCATTTCCTCATATTCCCTTTTTAATGTGTAAAACATCTATAAAACGGAGAGGAATATCTTTTCCCCTCCCCTCTACTTAATTTTAAAACATCCAAACAAAAGGATTATTCTCCTCCCCTCTCCTCTTTATCACCCCCTCACCCACTACTTTCCTCTCCCTCCAAATTTCCAAACATATAATAAAATATCCCAAGGGGAAAGGATAATCTCCACTTTCCTCTCCTCTCCTTTTCTTGTATCCTTATTGACTCACCATGCTCCCTCCAAACTTTCAAACACACTGTTGGGCCTCATGCTGAAGGAGGGTGTATTTACACAAGTGTGGCGCGTTATCATTAACGCACTAGAAGGATCGAGCAATTTGTTATTATTTTGTGCTTAAAAATATGCCAATCAATCATTTAGGTAGAAGAAATTCTTGGAGATTTAGAAAACTGGGAAGCTGATCAATCTTGCTAGTTTAGTGAAGCTAAAACTTGGGACTGGTGAAAGGCTGCTAAAGTGAGCAAGGTTATATGCTAATAAATCGTACCAAAAGTTCATTATGCATGCCAAATGCAGGGGTGAAGTGTGTGTTAGGTGTGTTTTAAAAGAGTTCCCACATTATTTAGTATGGAAGTTTTGTAAGTTTGATTTATTAAAAAAAAAAAAAAAAAGAAGAAAAAAAAGAAAAAGAAAGAAGAAGAAGCATCTTGCAGCTTAAAATTGACCCAGACTAATAACTAGACCTTCTAAACAAAACCTTGCAAACTAGTTGCTGAAATTAATAGAAATAGATCAAATTTCAGTAATTATAAAGTTACAAAGTAGCTCAAATCTTCAAATCCAGCAAGTTCCATCTGTATATATTGCTTGGTATTTTAATCATATATAGTCAAAGGGACATAAACGCAACAAGGGGGTATAATGAAAGTACATAAGAAGTATGCAAGAGAGAAACAAACTCTTTATTGCTATAGACTATTTTTTATTGAAATTTTCCAGCCTTGAAATCGGACTAATCTCAAGAATAACCACTTATGAATAAAGTTTGTATTTTTCGTGGCCCTCTAATTTCTATATCACATAGTTTACTAGATTGTCTTGAGAGTAGCTTTTCCTTTATTACCATCCATAGGGTAAAAGAATGTTGCGAGAATTGCTGAGGAAAACCAATAGATATCCATGTAATTCACCATAGGTTTGTTACTGCTAACGGAATTCAATGTATCACTAGAGTTATAAACTCTACTTGGAGAAGAAAGTCGAGTAATAATCATTTTTATTTCTTGAGAAATCAGTTGTGGGAACACCCTACCCTTTTTGAATCTTCTAGTCTCATTCTTTGTCACTTACAGCAATTAGAGTAAAACTTAGGTACAATAATTTAAATGCAGTGTATTAAGTTCTCTAATTAAATTCAAACATTTGAATGCATTGTCCAATAAAACAAAATTGTGTTTCTTTTTTAAGGATAATTAAATTTAATGCAATCATAGAATTCAATTGAGAAATCTAATGTACTATACCTAAGGTATTGTACTTAAGTTTTACCTTAACAATTATCAGCAACAATTTGGCTATGGGTATAATGTTGGTTATTATGCTCTAAGATTTAATTTATTTATTTATTGAGATTTTCAATAACATGCTTTGTGTATAATTTTTTGACTCGGCAATGAAGTCCATTGAAGGATGGCTAAACACAATGAAATATGGTCTTTGATAAAGAGTTAGCATAGATTATTAGAATTCCAATTTTAGATATTAAAATCATAATAAAATTACAAGATACATCTTTTTGATTTGGCCTTACCACAATGTAGTCCATAAACTTTCAATTGTTACATTTGACCTTCTAAAGTTTGGATTAAAATGAAATTATTAGGTTTTCGTCCAAAGTACCCCTATTGGTTTTTTTAACGAAACCTTAAGGTGCTAAGATGCAACAGTTGAAAAAGTATGTGGGACTTAGTTGTATTTGGATCAAACCATTATGGGGTAATTTGTTTGTCCAAAAAAAAAATACAACATCTGTTAATTTGGATGGAACCTAACAATGTCATTTTAATCCAAACTTTAGGGGTCAAATGTAGTAATTGAAGTTTGTGACTAAATTATGTTAGGGTCAAACTATAAAGGGGTACATTATCATGTGATGAGCATAATTATTTATTTATTTATTTACTTTTATTTTTATAAAAGGTGCTATGACGTATACCGAATGTGGTTATCATGGTTTTAAAATCTTGATGTTAAGTCATAGATTCTCAAATAGTTATTTATTTTTCTATGAAGCTTATAATTAAGACAGAATTGAAATGTTTATATTAGGTGGTCTCTTAATTTTAGCAATCAGATAATATGGTCCGTGAGAGGAATGTGAACCATGCTTTCTTTAAAGTCTGAATATTGGAAAATTATATTTTAAAGATTGTTTTGACAAGGGAGTTGCTGATGCTGGTAGACTTATTTTTTCCACATAAATATCGAAGCACCAATGAAATTGGAATCACCAAATTAGGTAATATTTGTTACAAAAGCCATTGGGATATATACAAATGATGTTATAAGAATTACAACGAACATTTTGATTACATACAAAATTTGATTAAAAACGAATTACAGCTTCGTGTAAAAGCACATATGAAGCAATCAAATATGAACAACTCGTTCATTACAAAAGGAAATTCATGGATATTTATATTTAAATGGAGGGCTCCAGTAAGAAACGTGTGACTATCCAAAGAATAAGATCACACAACCTCGAACCTTAAGAAAGGACTGATTTTCTTTACATGATTATATCCTTAGAACTCTTACAGCCAATACTGCAATGACAAAGTATCTCATGGGGCCAGTTTATGGAGTGTTCCTCTCATATTTGGCGGGTCTAATTATACTCTTGTGGGATCTGTATGTTATGAGGGAAACGCTACATAAACTGGTTTCGTAAGATAATTTTTCTAGTGCAACATGGCCCTCAATGAAGAAAATCTTATTCTTATCCAAAAATAAAATAAAAGTAACTTGACTAAAGATATCTTTGTTTGCCAAAGGAACTAACAATTTTATTCGTGAGAAATTCTACTTAAAACTATAAAATTATATTTATAAAAATAAGAAAAGAAAAAAACCAACAACGTTTGTACACAAGCAGTCTATCAAGAAACCTAGGGTTGCACAAATAGTGATGTATCACCAAAACATGCCAAAAGAATTATTAGGTGTGGACGCTGAAAAGCAATTCCTTTTTTCTGAAGTCAAGTGATAGTCAAGCATGAGAGACAACACAACTATCATATGTCCTTTGAAACAAAACAGAAAGAAAGAAAAAAAATGTAAATCTGGCGTTGGCATTAATAAATTATGGAAAATAAAGTAAAAATGGAAGACCTGCCTTTTGAGTGGCTTCAAGAACGATAACCTATATGCATATTTGCATTCTGAATAACCTCAGATTGTATGTATAGCAATTGCACAAAAAGACTTTTGTTTTGTATAATCCACCCACAAGCTTCAGTCCTTGCAGTTCAATTCCCTTTTAGATTTCAAAGAATCACTTTATTTGTGTATTTTTTTTAAAAAAAAAAAAAAAATTCTTTTAGGCTACTTTGTGTTCATTTTTGCGTGCACCAAGTAGTCCATTTTCATAATAAAATGCCTTTGGGTCATAGTATGCAAAACTCCCACTTTTGTAAGTTTTGGAAAGGTGATTGGTAGATAGTTATATATATGTATATATATATTTTTTGGACAGGTTAATTCTCGTACTCAAACCTGCTATATATCACTTTTTATGGAAGGCACTTGCCATTGTACCTAGTCTAGACTTCAATAGAATACTATTGCTTAAAAAAGAAATTAACTGCAGATTGATGATGATATGGTTAGGATGCTCTTCATTGGGCTGCTGGAAAATATGTGTAATAAAAATTGAAATCCCATGTCTCAAGTTTCTCATTGTTTGAGGGTGTGCTCACCACCAGAGAATGGTGGCAAAAGTCAAGTGCTATATATTTTCTAAGGGCCAAGTCTGTTCAAGAAGGCTCAGTCTTGGGTATCTTTTGGCTTGTTAAGTTTAGAGGGATCAAAGGCATTGATGCTGCAGAGATTTACTAAATTTTTCTTTTTTTGCTCAACAGAGATTTACTGATTGAAATTTAATTGTTCTTATTTACTAGTAACACCACCAAAAAAAAAAAAAAAAACGACTCTATTGCCAAGTAGAGTTATTTGTTTTATCCAATGGGATATAAGTTACCTTTGCAAATCGTTAAACTTGAAAATGTTAGCAGTTGCAATAACTTACCTATTAGAATCACTGAATTCTTGCATACTTGGGCCTTGATTGAATTTGTATGTCCTGAATACAGATCTAGTGTAAGAAGAATTATTTGCAAGGACTGAAGTTTGTGGGTGGATTGGATTCCTAACATATGTGGCATGAGAAGCAAGAGGGCATAATCTTACCAGGTCAGACAATGCATACACCTATAAGTCAGGGTGCATTCATATCAACAGCTATTAACTTCCTCTTTCTTGATGATTCAGAAGTTCCTGAATGAGGTGTCAGTATCTTGTTCTCCATGAATGCACCCTGACTTATAGGTGTATGNGGGGGGGGTGGACAACTAAAAGAAAAGAACAAGCAACAGTTATAAATGTTACATGGACAAAAATCCAACCTTAAGTTTCATTTTCAAGTGTCTATTAAAAAAAGAATTGAACTTTTAAAAGAAGATGAATAAACCTCTTAAAGAAGGCAACTGCAAACACATTTACAGAAGAATTCAACTGAAGGGACCCATCCCAGAGCTTCTCAGCAAATGTGGAAGCCACTTTTCTGACAAGTAATTTCCTTCTATCGGTGCCCTTCAAAGAACCATGCGTTAGATCATGCCTAATATTCACAACAGCAGAACAACTACCATTTCTAGGTGAAGTTTCTTCCAAAGAATGCTTAGTATTCTCAACTTCTGATCCTTCTTCTTTCTTCACTATTTGGCTATTGCTGTCTCCATGAGCTCTACCATTTTCCTTTTTATAATTATCACCCAAGCCAACACCAAAAGGGCCACTGCTAAATTGGAGTTCATTTTGCAGTGACATATCATTTTTGTATTTTTGTTCGACAGACGCAGGGGCTAACAAAGAGCCTGGTCCAACAGTTGAGGCAACTTCTATTCCTTCACAATTTGAAGCCTGATCACTTTGAGGCAGCACGCTTGGGATGCAATGCTTATTTTCTCAGCTCCATTTCTGTAATATCCATTACAATTTTGTCGAGTTGCCCGGAGAGTATTCTGACCATCAAATGATCTTTCTTAGAAATTCCCCCTCCTCCTCTCACACACACACGCACAAAAAAAGAAACATAGTTAATAGGATAGAGATTGAAGTAGAATGGAACACAGGTGTCTATTGCAAGGAAAAATAAAATTATTTTAATGTCTCCTCCCCTATTTGTCAAACGCCCATATGAATGAGTCACAAGTTGATTCTACTATAGTCTGGAGTCTACAACATGAAATCTCTATAAGTTGCTTTGATGGAAGCTACCTATCTGGAAGTTATCCCTCTAATATATAAGGGATTTCTTCTAATGTTGCTTTATCCTTGAGTTGTTTACAGTGAGCACTAATCTGAAGACATTTTTGTTTGAAGTGAAGTAAGTAGTATTTTAGGCATCATAGCACAGAACATAGTTTTTGTTTAGTATTACACTTCCATTGCGAATGCATTTCCACCTTTCCTATAGACCCTATAGACCTTCGATATAAAGCTGATTTTTTGCTTTCATTTGATTGATGCTGGCTGTTGGAATGCTTCATGCACATAAATTTCGTTGCCTTGTGGGACATATAATTCATTAATCACTTAGCATGCTCTTATTGAAAGGAAAAAAAGAAAGTCACTTAGTGCAATATAGAACTGCATCTCAAGCAATTTGCCTTGTAGACCACATTCCCAATTGTTTGGGATAATAAACAACAACCAAACATGATATCCACCCTGTATGTATAATCTTGAAAGGGTTAAATTTTTTATTGTTAACCTGTGTACGATGATCTTCATGTGTAGTGGTGAGAGGATGCCTAATATCAAGTGGTGTGAATCTGTAGAAGTCAAAGGCAAAGTGAGGTTAGAGGCTTTTGAAAAATATATTCAAGATCTTCCTCGCTCACGAAACCGAGGGTTGATGGTATGATGCTCTTACTTTTGCCCATCATCATGAAATAAGAATTTATATTTCAAGGTCTAAATTAGTTTTATAGAAGTAAATTGAAGATCTGCCTTGCTTATGCTACTCGCTTGCTGATGATTAGTACATGAGGAAACTGGATAGTAAGTTTCATTTGTTTCAATGATAATAATGTAAAGGAATGAATGTTATTTTCTGATAGAAAAAAATGATCACAGACAGTGATAGAAAATGCATGTTATATCAATATAGTTATTTTCTCAGATGCTGTTTGGATGAACTATTAAAATGTGGAAGGAGGAAAGAAAAAACAGAAATGATGGAGAAAATATGGTCAGTTTGTTAGAATCAAAAGACAAAACGAGAACAACCATGATTTTTTCAACTCACTGGTGGATCAAAGGACTTTGGAGGTAATTGAGAATTCAAATGTGGTGCATTCCGGCAATTTATGAAAAGTTTCTGCTAATATAGAATCAGATTGCCTGGGGTGACTTCGTTGTAAACTGAAAGAGTTTCTGAACAAGAGTGGCTGATTTTCTATTAACTTCATGAGTTAGATGATATGCATGACTGAAAGCAATTTATAGGAGGTACAGGAGTGTACATTAAAGGTGTCAGCAGAACTGGATTGTGCATTAAAGGTGTTACAGTTTATTCTGCTGATGTTGACATGCGAAAATTGCAAATAGTTGTGTTCATTGGGAAGGATAGGAGTTGAGACCCCCCCCCCCCCCTCCTATTTATCTTCTTCCAGAGATCTCATCTTGTGAAATATATAGCATGATTGTGTGATAAAAGATGGATTTTTTTTGTTTGTTTTGGGTGCTCCCAATACCAGATTTGTGTGGAAGGAGGCTTCTGTTGCCAAAATTGTTATAAAGATCTTCACTATGGTCATATTGAAGTTTCGGAAGTTAATTTTAATTTATAATTGGGGGGATATGGTGATTTTGGAGAATCCTTGACATGAAGAATTATAAATTAGTGCCAATATAAGCCAAGTGCCTTGTAGCTTAACTAGTTGGATATCCTAGTATTTCTAACAAGAACATCCAGGGTTCAAATCCCTCTCCCTACTAATATTTTATCAAAATAAATTAATTTATTAATGAATGCAAATATACAATTCTACAGTATATTATGTGGGCTAGAGTGTTTAGTTGTTAATATATAAATTAATAGAAGATCCTTCAACTGCCTAAAAGCAGGGGAAGCATTTTGACCCTAGACAATGGCCAGCATTTGGATTTGTTGAGCTTTCATACTATTTCAAAATCACATATTGCATACTTGCAAAGTTGCATATATTAGGTCATAGGTTATATAGAAACTACATTTGTGGTGGTGCTTGCTGATTGTGTTTGTAAATTAAAAGAGAGTTTTAGTGTGATGGTTTGAATCCCTTTTTGAATTCCAAGTTTTTTTTTTTTTTTTTTTTTGTCCCATCTCTACACCGTGCGCCAATCCAACCCAAGCTTTTCCTGCTACTCTGTTTCGTAGACATGAATCAGCTAGATAACCAATGAGTCATATGTAGTCTAGTCCTTGACCCACCATTAACTGAAAGCGTGGACTATAAATGATCTTGAGCAATAACAACTTGTGCACCCAGATATCCTGCGTTTATGGGATTATGTGCCATAAGATCATGTCTGGTTGAGTGAGACAAGAAAATTTTAATTAACTATTGACCAGTTAATTTAATAAAAACCAATCATTTTGGTTGCTATAATAAATATGAATCAGTTGGCAGGTTAAGTGATAAAAATCAGGCGAATGTTGCTATAAGACCATCTGTGCTCTATAGCATTGAATGTTGGGCTATTAAGAAGCAAAATGTTCATAAAATAAGTGTAGTTGAAATGAAAATGTTAAGATAGGTAAGTGGAAATACAATGAAAGATATGTTAAGATAGTTTGATTGTGTGCAAAGGAGAATGATTAATGCACTAGTGAGAAAGAGTATTTAAGTTGCAGGAACAAAGAGAGGTAGAAGACAACTAAAAAAATATTGGTAAAAGTAGTAAAAAATAACATGATAATTAAGGAGGTGTTATAGATTGGATAGGATAGAATGATGGGGAATATTAGTAACAACCCTGATTAGTCTATTGAGGATCCATAACTAACCCTGAAATTTTGGAACTTAGGCTTTATTGATAAGAGGCCAAAACATGTATCACTTATTGCATGAGAAGATTCTTGATTCTATTTCCTATGAATAATATCTTTGATGCATTTTGAGATTTATACTACCTAGAGACCCAACATGTTCCATGTTATACACTCACGTGAGATTTAATTAATCTTAGCATTTGTCTTCAGGTAATATCACTTTGCTGGAAAGAAGGGTCTTCTAAAACTGGACTGGCAGGCATGAAAAAGGTGAGTCAGAGAGTAATTTGGAAATTATTAACAGCTGGTACGGATTTAATTGTTAAATGCTAAAGCTTAATCATAGAAATTTCTGACAAAAAGATGACAATTTTTTTTCTTGTCATCACATTAAACAGGTTGCAAAAGGGTACAAAGAAGGGGAGAGGGTTGGCTTTGCACAACTCTCTCCAGGTATTGATCTTTACATCTGTCCTCGTAGTGAGACCATTATCACAATACTTGCTAAACATGGGTTCTTCAAGGGCATGGCTGCTGTTGAAGACAACCAAGATTCCTTGATTGGTTGTGTTGTGTGGCGAAGGAACCGAGCAACTTCAAATACTGATGTAAAGAAACTGAATAAAAAGAGTTGTTCCTTGACGGAGCGGCCTGTCAATTCACCTTCTGACTCTTCTGCTCAAAGAAGTGCAGAAAATAATTTGTCTCATACACAACCAGCTGAGGAATCCATCCCAGTTGCGTCAGCTACAGATTATGCAACTCTTGAGAGTATAGGAAATAATAGTATTGAAAGCAAGAATGTTAAGCATAGTAATGCCCAACTTGAGTTTCATAATCCTTCCATCAGTTCTAAACCCTTGCCAACACCTTCAGTCCCAAGTGATTCTCTATCTGTTTCAGTGGGAATCAAGACATCATGTTCTGACTGTGACTCTCATCAGGGTTCTTTGGGACAGTCATTGGAAGTTGAAGCTCCTCAAATGCACAATTCAGGAACAAAGAAAC
Source organism: Quercus suber (assembly GCF_002906115.3). Classification (NCBI taxonomy): domain Eukaryota; kingdom Viridiplantae; phylum Streptophyta; class Magnoliopsida; order Fagales; family Fagaceae; genus Quercus; species Quercus suber. The sequence goes on from NW_027069887.1 coordinate 287,521, forward strand.
GTAAAACGAGTTTGGAACTTCAAACACCTGTCCTGTCTCTTCCATCTGATGTCACAAAGAAAGTTGTGTCTGTGCCTGACGATGATGATCTTCCTGAATTTGACTTTGGGACTTCATCCGGTATTTCTCAGACTATAACAAGCAAGCCTCTAGATGCTTATATAAGGGAGAAGAAACTTTCAGCTGAAGGATTTAGGAATATTGATAGGTCCCTGCCTCCAACAGTATCACTAATTGTCAATCACAGACGATTGGAAAATTCAAATATTGCACAGCTTCCCCTAGGTGCTTTTCAGAAGAAGACTCCCCTGAAGAATTTTTGTGAAAGCAACAGTATCTCCAGATTTCCCATTATGGAAGGAAAACACACTGCCCAAACCATAGCTGTCACCACACGAGGTAGCACTAGTGCTGTTCCATGTGCGAAGAATCTTTTTCATGATGATGATGACATGCCTGAATGGTGTCCACCTGTCGTTGAGTTTCACAGGCAATCGGTTCCAAAGACAAATTGGCCATTAACAACTTCAATCAACTTCAAAGTACCAAACTCAATGTTTGAAAGTTTCCATGCTACTCCAAGTCCTCTGCTTCCTTCTACATCTAGGGTTGCTATTCCTCCACCATTTGCTACTCAAACACTCCCTTCTGCATATAATTGCCTCAATGAAGTAACCATGAGACCTGTGCAGCCAAGACCAGCTGTTGGACATATGCAAAGGGGTCCAACTTCTTTGATAAGATTCAATTCTAATTCACTATTGACACCTACTTTAAACACATTTGATGTCAAATTTCCTATCCATCATGCTGGCTGGAGAGGCTAGAGGTAATGATGCTTGGAAGGAGCAACACAACTAGTAACCTGAGTCCTGACACCTTGAACTGTATGTGAAACAGTAAAAAAACATCGTAGAGAATATTGCTTCAGGTAGAAAAGACACTGAAAGAAGAGTGATTTAAATAGGGATTTCAAGTTGTAGATATTACATAAGCAGAAAGTTGATGTGCAGGCTCATGCTTAGGGTCTTTTGTTTTCATATACATACGTACGTATATATATATATATATATATATTTCTTGGATATTCTGGTCACAAAATGCTCCCAAGTTACCAACCAACCATGCGTCAATTAGAAAGTGCATGTGAGGATTTCTCAGTCTAAGAAACCGAACCCTGCCATGGCTCAAGAGTCAAGCCATAAAGATGACAATGATATGCAAACTCATGGCATCTCTTATCTTATTAGTAATATTGAAAAATTATAGAATATTATTTTATTGATAATTTCTCCAACATAATATAATTCTTTCTGATTCAGCTTCCAGTTAATAATAAAAGTTATTTTGTTCCCTCTAAAATAAAATATAAATTAACTCTTTCTTTTGGTGTCCATAAAATATGCAAGCAATATATCCTGGGAAAGGTCTTTCAAATAGTAACAAATTAATAGCTCATAAATTTAATTCTAACTATTAGATTCGCAAAATTCAATTAATGTACAAAACATAATTAATAGACTATTACATTTGCAAACTCAATATACAAACCCTTATACCACGGCATTTTAGTTCTAACATCTTAGCACCATATTCTCTAACATATTTAAAGGTCATGTTAATGGATGTCCTTAGGGCAATTGTTAATAAATCTCAGTAGACACCACTTTTATGAGAAATATAAAAAACTGTCAACAACATTTATTGTTTTATCACTCTCTCAATAAAATATTTCTAAAAATAGTTCCTAAACAAATACCCTTAGGACATTGGTTAACATTTCTCCATATTTAATATTACATCACTAATCAAACTTATTGGATAAAACAAGTTTATCAAAATATATATATATATATATATATTGGATAAAACAAGTTTATAAAAAAAATATTGGATAAAACAAAAAATAAACTTAGCCTACTCTGGGTGTTGATTTTGTTGAGTGTAACAAGAAATTATTAAGTCCATCGAGAGGATTGCTAAAATTGTCCTTCCAACTAATGAAATAATAATACTTATGTAAATCTGTGAGTCGAATTCCAAATCAGCACAAAAAATAAAAATAAAACCACTAAGTGATGCCATATATGCATAAATGACAGTATTTTATTGGTTAGAAGAACCAAGACCAGCTCTTCTAGTGAACCTAATAATTTCTCCACAACAATAACTTAGTATGTGAATGTAAGGTGGATTTTCTTTCTTTGTTGTGTGTACTGTTACTTTATGAGTGTGCCCTGCCACATCATCTTGGTGGTAACCGACTTCCCTCTAGACACAAAAGCAAGAAATTAGCTAATCTTGTAATAACGTAACACGCAAGTCTTCACAACTTCTCTGCCCCCTCTCTCTCTTACTCTCACCCTCACTGCGTCTCTCTTACAATCTCTCTCTCCTACGCAAAAAGCTGTCTTACTTCCTCTTGCAACCTTCCTTGTTATCTTCATTTTCTTATTCACTAAAAAAAGAATGAAAGCAGGGGCGGCTCAACTATAAGATCATTTTGGCTATGGCCTATGGCCCCCAAATGGAAGAAGCTCCCTAAAATAGAATATGTTATATCTATATTATACTCTTTTCAATCTTCCAAAATTTTCAATCTTCTTTTTACTCTATCAAAAATAAAATTAGAATTAATAGTTTTTGAGACAAATTCATTACTGAAAATTTGTTGTTCAATAACTAAACTCCAACATTGCCAAGAGAGATAGTGACCATATAAAATATGATCTCCTGATCCTGATACTAATTATTCAATATTTTTGGAATTAAAAGTTTTAAAATACATTTTATAATTATACGAAAATAGTCCAATTAATGTATTAAATTATATATATATATATATATAAAAAGGTTGGATCCTTTTTTATAATTCATATATCTCTTATAAAATATTAAGTAGCAATATATTTTACATTTGTGTCTGACCCCAAAATAGTGGAGTCGGTCCTAGAATAGGCCATACTTTGTGAGAACTGTGAATTTGAGCGAGGTTTGAAAAGAATATGTTTAATGTAGGATTGAGGTATTTAATAGAAGGGAAATGCTAAAGAGTACCCTTAGGGCACTGGTTAATAATCAATTTTAGGAAAGTTTTGATATCATTTTTATGGGAAATGAAAAAAGCTGTCAAAATATTAATTACTTTTTTTTTTTCATTTCCCATAAAAAATTTCTTTAAATGGATTATTAATCAGTGCCCTAAGGGCACTCATTAGCATTTTCCTTAATAGAAATGACATCGTTTAGAATTTACAAGTTTTAAAAACTTTTTATTTTACATTTAAAATATTTTGCGCATGTGAAAAATCTTCATAGAAATGTGTGGTCATATTTTGCACAAAAGACATTCAGCATGCCAATAACATGATTAATATTTCATGATTTTGACATGAACATAGTGATCTTAGTACAAAGAAACCAAATCAAGACTAAAGTTGTTTAAAAAAAAAAAAAAAAAAAAGAGCAAATATCAAATTGATGGTTTTGCAAAGAAATGTTCAACAAGTATCACCGGTGGGATATTGAAGGAAACTAATAACTTTTTATAAATGGTCTCACTTTAAATTGTTATGTTAGGCCACAAAATGTGTTGAGCCAAACCTAAATGAAAGAACCCACCAATAGCAAACTTTCCTCCATATGAAACCGATAAATCCCACTGAATCTTATTAGTATGAGCATAGGGCAATTGAATGACTTACACGTGAAGTGTAAGTGGTTCATCCCAAACTACAAAATTGTGAACCAAACATGTACATCTGATTCTAAGGTTGATCATCTATGTCACAGGTTCGATTCTAAAGAATTCTCATATGCTTTTTCTATAGATGATGCATTTATTGATTTAGATGATTTCTGACTAGATGGTTCTCTACATGCTATTTTTGAAATGCACATATTAGTTGAGACTTTTCGGGTAGAGACTGATTGTTATCGTAACAATATTTCTTGTGTTATACAGAATTTTGGGCTCATGAAAAAGCATATCCAAAATCACGTAGTAGCAAGTCCTCCCATTGAGATTTGTAAGTTTGTGATTCATAGGTTTGAGAGGGATACTCAATCAACCTCTAGTTGTCAAATTGTTATGAATAAGAAAGAGGGTGATGGAGATTATTTGGAGGTGACTATGAAGCAAGCTGATCGGTGTATATATAAGTTTCAGATTTTAGACGGTGTTTGGGGCAACAACATCTTTATGAAGATGTCTGATTTAGATGATGAAGTCAAAATCAAGCTGATATTGCATGGGATTGACAAAGCATGTTATATCAACCCTAAGAGCTATCCAAAGATATTTTGGATCAAGGAAAAGATGTATGGGGATTACAAGAATCGAATTATCTAGAAAATATCCAACTTTTCTTACTTGAAGAATGTATTGAAGAAGGAAAGGATATTGGATGCTCGATTTCAAACTTCGACAATGGTTTTTAAAACATTAGTTGTTAGTCTCATAGTTTAACCACGAGGTATGTGTTTCCTACTTTGTGTTAAAATTGTGTTTGTTAAATTTGTTAGTTTGTGTTAAAATTGTGTTTCATAAAGTTGTAAGTTTGGTAAAAAAATTTAATTAATCACTAAAACTTAATGTAAACAGGGAAATCTTAGACACCACCTAAGGACCTTTCCTTTTTTTATAGAAATGAAGGAGAATTTCAAAGGAGGTTTCTTAGTCTACTATTGGCTACTAGTCCACAATCAAAAAGATAAAAATAAGCATGTTTTTAGACATGGATTAGAACGCCCCTCTATGGATAGAAATCAATATGGATGGTCAGACTTCATAAGTCTTGACACCCTATATGATAAGGGGCGGTGTTATACATATGATCAGAGCATCATGTTAGATGCTGATTTGTATATGTTCAAGGAGGGTTTCGAAAAGTTGAGCGCTTCTGATGAAGCGTATAAATGGAGGTTGAGAAACTTTTTAGCATTAAAAGAAATCATGGAAACCCAAACACTACAGAGCAAAATATTTGAAATTGGTGGCTACAAGTTTCAAATTGGTAAGATGGTATTGTTAATTGGTTTAGATGTTGGTTTCTTTGTTTAGTATATGATTTTTGATCCAAGATAGCTTCCATCATTATCATGCAGAGCTCTATATGCTCTTTGGTGTCATTTGTGCATACTTGGAGTGTGTAACTGATCGTGGTAAGAATCTTCAAGTCAACTACAAGTTGTTTGTGTTGAATGAAAAAGACTCTACCAAAAGTCTACAGAAGGTGTTTTCTCTCTATACAAAGACTGGAGAAAATACTTGTAGTTATGTTGTTCCCAGCTTCATCAAATTCTCGAAGATACGGGAAGAAAATTCTGGCTTTCTGAATGATGATGCGGTTATTATTTATTGTGAGATTCTTGATTATTGTAATTGGAGCTTCATGCCTATGATTACTCATTACAATAGACTGTAAAATAATTGATATTTAGCTATTGCAACAATATGGCAAATCCAATAGATTAAAGTAGGATTTTATCAATTTTAATTTTGTAAAAAAATTCTTTTTGCAAAAATGACAATAATAACTATTGCCAAGGAATGATCTATGTAATTTGGAAAAGAATCTAGTTTATATGTATACATCGTTCGAGAGTTACAATAGGAAGAAGATTTAATTATGAATGTCTTTGTTAGAAACACCATAAGATGCTAAGTAATTGAACTACAAAACTCTTGGTTTTGTACTACTTTATATTGATTATGTAGTTGGTTTACACAATATATAATTTATATATGTTTTAAATCATACAAGAAATGTTAGTGATACTTTGTGCATACCAAACACCAAAAAACGTTTTTAGCTCATTTGCAAGGTTAATACCAAACATTAAAAACATAGATGGTTTTCCAGAAAATGCTTTTTTTTTTTAAATGACCAATTTTTTAGAAAACTTTTATAACGAAACAAACGGAGCTACCTATCTCTACCCCTACCAAAATTTAGCACACATGACATTTAATTTATCGTAGAGGTTGATCAGTAATTGGAACACCCTCATAGTATAAGTTGGAATAGCTAGGGCCACTTCTTTTATCGAAATATCTTTCCTGACAAAATCACTAGCTAACATCACTTATTTACTTTTCACTAACAATTTTCCACATTAATGGGTGTGAAATTTTTTATTTTTTTGTCTATAAACTTTCTCCCATCTATATTTAATCAATTTTTATAGATGAGTAAAAATTAATACAATTAATACATGTAGAAGCGTATAGGGAATTTTTTTTTTTTTTTTTTTTTGAGGGACTTAGAGAAGTTGAGACTTGAGACAGAAGTACTACAAGGACTTTATTGCTTTTTTTTTTTCCCATATTGAGCATTTGTCTTAGTACATGCCGAAATTCATATTTATGTTAGCATACGAACTTATTTTTTTAATTTTACATAACCAATTTTCGAAAACACCCGCATTAGATTATCAATTTTACACTACACTTCATTAAAATACTATTTTTTTAATAATTTTTTTTATAACTCTCTCAAATCATCTCTCTCTTTGTGTGTATATGAGTGAAAGAAGTATTAAAAAATACATTTGTATGTGAATATTAACCATGTATATTTCCATGATTACTGTGATAAGAATTAAAATTTACACAAATTTACATTGACTAATGTGGATGATTTTTGGAATTGAATGTGCAAAATTTATGTTATAATAAGTAGTGCTTAGGCCTCTCTTTTTTTCGTATCCTAATTTTCCTCAAAAATCTTAATCAATTTGTGCCGTCACCAACTTTTTTGATCTTGTCATGGAAGATTCTAGACACTTTTTTTTTTTTTTTAAAAAAAAAAAAAAAAAAAAAAAAGAGGCTGGAAGATTCTAGACTTGTAGGGAGGACATCTGCACTCTATGTGGATCTGCAACTTTTACGATAGGAGGAACTTTAGTAGTAGAAAAATGATCAATTTTATATTGAACATGAACATAACTTATTCAAATATATAGATTGATTTGACCTGTTCAATAGCTATTAGAATTCCTGATTGCATCAATTTTGTAACTACCATAATATGGCTGCATTGTGTTCAAGAATGGTTAGAGCATCTCCAACAGCTTCTCTAAATTTTTGTACAGTTTGGAGAATGAACAGTGACATTTAGCTTTTATCTATCCACTTTTTCAAATATACTTTCAACAGATTCTTTATTCTATTCTTTATCTCATTTAAATATTATTTCTTCATTCATTCTTTATTCATTTTTTATCATCATTTATTCTTTTATTAACAATTATATTTTTAAATGAGAAGTGTTACATCCACAATATTTTACGCAATACTTTCACAACAAAATTTATGTGGAAAGTTGTTACTAGTTCTAATTTGAACTCACCGCTGAAATTATTTTTTTTCTCGCCAATATTAACTAATAACATTCTGTTATTTAAAATTTATTGTGAAATATTGTGAAAATATTGTTGTAGAATTTCTCAATTAGGATTTTTTATTCTTTTATTTCATTCTCCTCCACACGTGTCCTCTATCCCCCTTTTTTTATTTCTTTTCCTCCTTAAGAACTTTCCAACAACATTATTTACTCTTCACATCAAAGAAGAGAGAGAGAGAGAGAGAGAGAGGAGGAGGAGGAGGAGGAGAGATCGGCTTGGGCCTCCACCGCCACTCCAACATCTCCACCGCCGCTCGTCGTCCTCCCCACCGATCGGTTTGGGTCAGATCGGCTTGTTCTTTTTTTTTTTTTTTTCTTTTTCATATTTGCTTGTTCTAATTCAACTTTATTTTAAGAATTGGATTTTGTTTTGTGTTTGGTGTTTGGATTAATTTTTTTGCTTATGAACATGTCTCTCTCTTTTTTCTTTTTTTTTTCTTTTTTTTTTTCTGATTTCATTTGGTTTATGAGAAAAAAAAGAAGCAGCGGTAACAGAGAGAATGAGAGAATGAGAGAGAGAAAAAAAAAGCAATGGAGAGAATGAGAGAAAAAAAAAATCCGGAGGAAGAGAGAGAAAGAATTAATATAATAAGTAGTTGGTAATATTTTAAGACAAGAAATTCAATAGCTAATGTACAATAGCCCATCAGACTTGATGGGCTACTGTTCATAAGCCAAAAAAAAAAAATTTGGGTATAAAGAATCTGCTGGAGTTGTTTTTTTGGGTCTCATTCTCTACTATAGCTAATATTTTGCTTATACATACACTGCTGGAGATGCTCTAAGTGGCATGTTCAACGTATAACTTTTTTATTTTTTATTTTTAAAGGGACCCAATAAATCCTTGAAAGCTAACCACGGTAGCTAAGCACACTGTGAAAATAAAAAAGTAGAGCCATGAAGCCAAAAACCACAAGTTTGAGATTGTGAGATTTGTATGGTACCTAAGAGGGAAAAGTGACTTAATAAACAAAGGAAGTGTATGTTTATATGATGGTTTGATAATATTGGGAGCATGGACCATATCTTTCTTGAAAGCACCATGTAATTGCACTTGAAGAAATTAAGTTTCCACAAAATGAAGACACCCAACTTTGAGATAATGGGAGCAAGGAAGAGAAAACTGGTAAATCAATAAAGTCATATTCGAATTGAGGATTGTGAGAGTAAGAGAATAAAGCAACCATCAACACTACTAATAGGAATATTCTCACTGTAATGTGATAAAGTGTGAGTTGTAAAATAAAAATAGTGAATTTGTGTATAAATAATTGATAACTCATAATCTGCCACGTCATAATTGTGATAAAAAAAATTGTTATTTTATTTTAAAGGAGAAAGACATATTTTCTTGGACCAAATTTTCTCCCTTTTATCTTTTATTTTATTATTTACTAGTAAGTTACTCGTGCGATGCACAAATAATATTGTAATGTTTTATATAAGATAGTTTAGGAGAATATTGTATATATATCATAGCATAATTGTTATAGGACTTTATTAGTAATGAGTTCATTATGAAAAGTAACAATTATAAATTGCATACACATATCCATTATAATTATTCAATTGAAGTAATGAGAAGGAAAAAAAAAAAAAACTTTGGAGAAAAATTATAGAATAAAAGTTGATATAGAATGTGTCTCTCTCTTTCTCCTTAATTCTTAAATAAAATACACATCCTAAATAGTCACGGTTAATCACATCATTTACAAAATCCACAAATCCACAACATCTGACTTTGACATCAAAATCATAATCCCCGTTGTCACTCAATATAAAATGCAAGCCCACCTTCCTTGGTTGTATCCAACTCAAACAGGGTAAGATTAGATGAAACAACAATGTTAGGGCTAGGTAGGTGCCACCAAAAGATTGAAGGTAAATGAAATCATTTTTTGTCTGTGTGTATTTGATATGGAATGACATGAAGGGCTATGGGTAGATATATATATATATATATATAAAGGGTAGAAGTGCAAGAGGTGAAAATAATGAATTAAAATGCAAAGAGTTTTGTGTGTATGTGTGAAGGATGAAAAGTCTTGAAACATAGAACTAAATGATATAAAGAATATTTATTTTTTAATTAGAAAATTCTTAAAACATTGAACCAAATAAAACAAAATGTCGATAATTAATTTGTTCTTATCTCTCATGTGGCTTAAGAGTATTTAAATTCTATTCATAGACTGCGCCCCATGGTAGCACTACAAAAAAATTGTCCTGCTCCAGCGTTTTTTTCCCAGCGTTTTTACAAACCGCCGTAATAGATAAGCCTGTAGCGTTTTTTTAAAACGCTGGTATAGGAAGCCCAAAAGCACTGGGATAGGGTTACTAATTTCCCTTATGGGAAAGACCTATCCCGACGCTTTTGTAAGCGTTGGAATAGGTGGACCCTATTCCAACGCTTCCAAAAGCGCTAGGACAGGTCTCTCCCTATAAGGGAATAGAGTGATCTATCCCAACGCTTTCAAAAGTGTTGGGATAGGTCAATCCATTCCGTAATGGAGAAAGACCTGTCCTAGCTCTTTTGGAAGCGCTGGGATAGGTAGACCCTATTCCAGCTCTTCTAAAAGCGCTGGGACAAGTCTTTCCCATAAGGGAAATTAGTAACCCTATCCCAGCGCTTCCAAAAGCCCTGGGATAGGGTTACTAATTTCCCTTATGGGAAAGACCTATCCCGGTGCTTTTGTAAGCGCTGGAATAGGTTTGACCCTATTTCAGCGCTTCTAAAAGCGCTGGGATAGGTCACCAATAGGGGATTTTTTTTTTTTTTTTTTTATTACACAAGATAGAATTTTTATTCTAGCCTAATCTAAGTGTATATAGACCCAATAAATCCTTGAAAGCTAACCACGGTAGCTAAGCACACTGTGAAAATAAAAAAGTAGAGCCATGAAGCCAAAAACCACAAGTTTGAGATTGTGAGATTTGTATGGTACCTAAGAGGGAAAAGTGACTTAATAAACAAAGGAAGTGTATGTCTATATGATGGTTTGATAATATTGGGAGCATGGACCATATCTTTCTTGAAAGCACCATGTAATTGCACTTGAAGAAATTAAGTTTCCACAAAATGAAGACACCCAACTTTGAGATAATGGGAGCAAGGAAGAGAAAACTGGTAAATCAATAAAGTCATATTCGAATTGAGGATTGTGAGAGTAAGAGAATAAAGCAACCATCAACACTACTAATAGGAATATTCTCACTGTAATGTGATAAAGTGTGAGTTGTAAAATAAAAATAGTGAATTTGTGTATAAATAATTGATAACTCATAATCTGCCACGTCATAATTATGATAAAAAAAATTGTTATTTTATTTTAAAGGAGAAAGACATATTTTCTTGGACCAAATTTTCTCCCTTTTATCCTTTATTTTATTATTTACTAGTAAGTTACTCGTGCGATGCACAAATAATATTGTAATGTTTTATATAAGATAGTTTAGGAGAATATTGTATATATATCATAGCATAATTGTTATAGAACTTTATTAGTAATGAGTTCATTATGAAAAGTAACAATTATAAATTGCATACACATATCCATTATAATTATTCAATTGAAGTAATGAGAAGGAAAAAAAAAAAAAAAACTTTGGAGAAAAATTATAGAATAAAAGTTGATATAGAATGTGTCTCTCTCTTTCTCCTTAATTCTTAAATAAAATACACATCCTAAATAGTCACGGTTAATCACATCATTTACAAAACCCACAAATCCACAACATCTGACTTTGACATCAAAATCATAATCACCGTTGTCACTCAATATAAAATGCAAGCCCACCTTCCTTGGTTGTATCCAACTCAAACAGGGTAAGATTAGATGAAACAACAATGTTAGGGCTAGGTAGGTGCCACCAAAAGATTGAAGGTAAATGAAATCATTTTTTGTCTATGTGTATTTGATATGGAATGACATGAAGGGCTATGGGTAGATATATATATAAAGGGTAGAAGTGCAAGAGGTGAAAATAATGAATTAAAATGCAAAGAGTTTTGTGTGTATGTGTGAAGGATGAAAAATCTTGAAACATAGAACCAAATGATACAAAGAATATTTATTTTTTAATTAGAAAATTCTTAAAACATTGAACCAAATAAAACAAAAAGTCGATAATTAATTTGTTCTTATCTCTCATGTGGCTTAAGAGTATTTAAATTCTATTCATAGACTGCGCCCCATGGTAGCACTACAAAAAAATTGTCCTGCTCCAGCGTTTTTTTCCCAGCGTTTTTACAAACCGCCGTAATAGATAAGCCTGTAGCGTTTTTTTAAAACGCTGGTATAGGAAGCCCAAAAGCACTGGGATAGGGTTACTAATTTCCCTTATGGGAAAGACCTATCCCGACGCTTTTGTAAGCGTTGGAATAGGTGGACCCTATTCCAACGCTTCCAAAAGCGCTAGGACAGGTCTCTCCCTATAAGGGAATAGAGTGATCTATCCCAACGCTTTCAAAAGCGTTGGGATAGGTCAATCCATTCCATAATAGAGAAAGACATGTCCTAGCACTTTTGGAAGCGCTGGGATAGGTAGACCCAATTCCAGCTCTTCTAAAAGCGCTGGGACAAGTCTTTCCCATAAGGGAAATTAGTAACCCTATCCCAGGGCTGGGATAGGGTTACTAATTTCCCTTATGGGAAAGACCTATCCCAGTGCTTTTGTAAGCGCTGGAATAGGTTTGACCCTATTTCAGCGCTTCTAAAAGCGCTGGGATAGGTCACCAATAGGGGATTTTTTTTTTTTTATATTACACAAGATAGAATTTCTATTCTAGCCTAATCTAAGTGTATATGTGTGTGAAACTCCCTAGAGATTTGAACTCCGCCCTTACCCCCCACACCCCACAAGCACTTATACTTGTGAAGGGATGGATTTTTTAATTATCAAATGACCAATACTCCCTTAAACCTAGAAAAAGTCCAAAGTACCCTCCAACACATTGAAAAAGAGCAAAAACACCCCGATACCTAGAAAAAGACCAATATACCCCCAAACCCTAATAAATGATTGAAATACGCCCAAAAAATCAAAAATGACCCAAGCACCCATTAAGACATCGAAAATGACCGAAGTATCCCTTGTGCGTAAAACTAGCCAAAATACCCTCGATTACTTGAATAAGACCAAAATACCCTTATAAGTCTAATAAATTACCAAAATGCCCCTAGAAAGACAAAAAATGTCCAAAACACACTCGACACCCAAAAAAGGACTGATACATCCCCGAAACATTGAAAATGACCGAAATACCCCAAAAACATCGAAATGAACGAAATACCTCCTAAAAGCAAGAATGACAAAAGCACCCCCATGCCTAAAAAAGGTGGAAAACCTCCTGATTACTTGAATAATACTAGGGGTGGCAAAATCAACCCAAATCTATTTGCCTACCCAAACCCACCCAATTATTAATTCGGTTAAATGAGTATTAACCCAATTAAACCCAATTATGATCCAAGTATCATTTCTACAAATCAACCAATTTTAAAATACCCCAAAACCACTAAAATTACCAAAATACCCCTTAAACCTAAAAATTACTAAAATACCCCCAAAACCTAAAAAAAAAAAACTAAAATAACCCCAAAACCTACAAAATGACCAAAATACCCCCAATACCTAAAAATTACCAAAATACCTCCGAAACATAAAAAATGACTGAAATACCCCCTGAAACCATAAAAATGACCAAAATACTCCCAAAATTATAAAAAAAAAATGACCAAAATATCCCCAAAGTCCAAAAAATGACTAAAATATTCTCGAAACCTAAAAATTACCAAAATACCCCCTAAACCCAAAAAATGACCGAAATACCCCTGAAACCCAAAAAATGACCAAAATACCCCCCAAAACCTAAAAATTACCAAAATACCCTCGAAAACTAAAAAATGGCTAAAATAACCCCGAAGCCTAAAAATTGATCAAAATAACTTTGAAACCTAAAAATGACCAAAATACCCCCGGAACCTTAAAATTACAAAAATACCCCCAAAGCCAAAAAAAAATGACCAAAATACCCCCAACTAGCAAAATATTGGAGCTTATCTTTTGGTTTGTATATCTTTGCACACCTCTCCCTATTTTGGTTTATAGTTTGTCCTCTCAATGTACTTAGTTTAGTAGTTTCTTCTCTTTTTACATGATTTTGGACGTGAAGTCACCTAATTTACATCTTTTAAGTTATCTTAGTAGTCTATAATTTAGACTTAGATTTTGCAAGATTAACAGCTTGCTGTAAGTTTGAGTTCCTCTTTCTGGGAGCAAACCAATGAATTGCTAAAGGGTGAGTAAATCTACTTCATAATACCCTATTAGTCTATAATTATATGTCAAATTTTTTGCTGTGGTGGGTTGTTGATTTGGAGCAAGTGGGTGGCTTGCATGGTGATATAAGGTGGTTTACTTTTCATTATTGGGAGTGTTGATTGTCTTGTGAAAATTGTGATATTATTGTTCAACTATGTGTGAATTTATTTTATCTCCTCTTAGTAAATTCAAATATTCTGCTGCGGTGGGTTGTTGATTCAGAGCAAGATGGTTGAGATATAAGACAGTGTATTTTATTTTGGGAATGTTGATTGTGTTGTTCCTATTATGCTATAATTATTGATGATGAACTTAGTCATTCTCGCTAGAATTTCCTTAATAATTCCATCTTTTAAGTGATCATCTAAGTTTACTTTTTATCTATTGCTACTTGAGTAATACTCATGCATTGGTGTATTCAGTGATTAGCCCTAGGCAGACCAAGTATGGATCTAACTTGACTTAGACTTATATTTTTTAGTTTCGTGAACACTAGGTTCCTAGGTTATTGGAGTGGTCTAGCATTTTAAAGCTTTTCAACATAAGCTATGGAGTCAAATTCAAGGCATTATTGATTATTACCCATGATTAAGTTCAGATTTTCATCATCGATAAGTAGATGTATGGCTCCTTTGGAAGAATGGGCATGGCAATTTATGCTACAAGGACAATTACTTAATGCCCTTGATGAGAGATTGAGGGCTAGAGGTGGAATAGGTTCTGCCTATGCCAGCGCTTTCAAAAGCGCTAGTATAGGTCTTTTAAATTATATTCGTTCATATCTATACCAGGCTTTTGAAAGCGCTGGCATAGGTAGTACCTATTGCAGTGCTTTCAAAAGCGCTGGTATAGGTCTTGAATCAATATAATTTAAAAGGCCTATACCAACGCTTTTGAAAAGCGCGGGAAGGTCGGCGACCCTATACCCCATTCACTACACGGCGGTTTGAAGCGTCGGGATAGGAATTTTGACCTTATCCCAGCGCTTTCTGGGGCTATCCCAGCGGTTTTGAAAAGCTGGGATAGCCCCTTTTTTTGTAGTGTAGAGCCTCATGCTCTCCCTTATGAAGTCTCTACTTATATATATATATATATATATATATATATTGATATTGATTTGGCATAGAAGAAAACTGGGAATATGTTAATTAAATTCTATTTAATTCAAATATTATTTTGGGGATGGTCCCCACAGCCCGTTAGTGGTTTGCCACAACATTCTACCAATTCCCATTGTAACTATAGATTAAAAAAATAAATANCGGTTTTGAAAACGCTGGGATAGCCCCTTTTTTTTGTAGTGTAGAGCCTCATGCTCTCCCTTATGAAGTCTCTACTTATATATATATATATATATATATATATTGATATTGATTTGGCATAGAAGAAAACTGGGAATATGTTAATTAAATTCTATTTAATTCAAATATTATTTTGGGGATGGTCCCCACAGCCCGTTAGTGGTTTGCCACAACATTCTACCAATTCCCATTGTAACTATAGATTAAAAAAATAAATAAAAAAAATCAATTTGATCACCATGTATCAGCTCATGGTCTTCTACGACTTGTGCCACCACATTGTGCACACTTAAAAATATATATATATATATATATATATTTAATAGTGATTCTTGCAGAATGCTCCAAGTTACCAACCAACCATCATGAGTCTATTAGAAAAGTGCATGAGGATTTCTCAGTCTAAGAAATCAAACCCTGCCATGGCTAAAGAGTTAAGCCATAAAGATGATAATGATATGCAAACTTATGGTATCTCTTATCTTATTAGTAATATTGAAAAATTATAGAATACTATAATAATAAAAAAATAAAACGTATTTTGTTCCCTCTATAAGACAACTCTTTCTTTTTGCGTCCATAAAATATAAAAGTAATATTGTAATAATATTGTAATACTTTGATAATATTGTAATACAAGATTATAGGGTATGAATCTGTCCTAGAGATCGAGAAAGAGCATGGACCATATCTTTCTTGAAAGCACCATGTAATTGCACAAAATGAAGACACCCAATATCAAGCTCCTGTGGATTATGCAAGAACGGAGAAATAATACGAACAATTTTGAGATAATGGGATCAATGAGATCAAGGAAGTCAATAAAGTCATTTTCGGATATTGAGGATAGTGAGGGTAAGAGAATAAAGCCACCATCAAGGCCACTAAAAAGAAATTATATTCCAATTATAACATGGCAAAGTGTGAGTGGTAAAATAAAAATTGTGGGTTTAAGTATAAAATTATAGGTAATTATTCACAATTTGCCATGTCATAATTGTGACAAAAAATTGTGGTATGTTTATTATTTTATTTTAAAGGAGAAAGATGTACTCTTTTGGACTAAATTTTCTCCTTTTTATTTTTATTTCTTGGCATAGAAGTAGAACTGGGAATATGTTAATTAGCATATAAACGGAACATAATCGAAATGAGTCGAATGACATAGTGAAACGGTTGCAAAAATTTATGAATGAAATATATGTGTGTGTGTGTGTATTTAATTCAAATATTATTTTGGGATGGTCCCCTCAACCCTTAGTGGTTCTGCGACTTCTGCTACATTTTCAAAAATTCAACATTCTACCAATTCCCAAATCCCAATGTAACTATCGATTAAGAAAAAAAAAATCATTTTGATCATCACATATCAGCTCATGCACTACAAAACATGCGGCTATAGGTTAAATCTATAGCCACATTTATAAGTGGTTTTGGCCACGTTTTTAAAGCGTGGTTATAGGTTAAGTCTATAGTCGTGTTCATAAACGTGGCTATAGGTCCAGCCAAATATAAATATAAATATATATATATATATATAAATCTATAGCCGCGTTTAAAAAACGCAACTATAGGCTAAGTTTATAAAATATTAAATATTACTATTTATAAAATATTTATGTATTAAATCATATTATATATAATAAAAGTTGGGCTTAGGCGCTATGGTTGCACCAAGTGGCGGCACGAAATTGCAAAAAATTTCTTAGATTTTAAGAAAAAATATATATAAATTTTCTTCAACTATAATTTTTAAAACGTGGCTATAGCTATTCCTTATAGCCTTGTTTGAAAAATGCGGCTATAGAATGTCCTATAGCCCCATTTATAAAAACGCAGCCATTGGTCATTGCCTATAGCAGCATTTGTAAAAACGCGGCTATAGACCCCTCAGGCCTATAGTTACGGGTTTTAGGCCACGATTGAAAACATGGCTACAAAATAGGTGATTCTTGCATAATGCTCCCAAGTTACCAACCAACCATGTCAATTTGAAAAAGTGCATATGAGGATTTCTCAGTTTAAGAAACCGAACCCTGCATGGTATCTCTTATAATATAATTCTTTATGATTCAGCTTTAGTTAATAGCTCATAAATTAAAGTCTAACTATTAGCTCATAAATTTAAGTCTAACTATTAGATTCACAAAATTCAATTAATGTACAATGCATAATTAATGGACATTACATTTGCAAACAAGATACACAAACCCTAATATATACCATGGCATTTTAGGTCTAACATCCTTTTTTTGCTGAAGTTTAGTTCTAAAACATTCTAGCATCCTATTCTCTAACATATTTAATTTATGCCATCAATCAAACTTTATTGGATAAAACAAAAATAGAAACCTAGTACGTGAGGTGAGTGTAAGGTTGATTTTCTTTGTGTGTAGTGTACTGTTGCTTTATTTTATGAGTGTGCACTGGCACATCCTAGTATCCAACTCCAGACAAAAAGCAAACTTGCCAATATTACGTGAGACGCAAGTCCTCGCCTTTGCTGCTCTCTCTCACACTCTCAGATTGTTTCGCATACTGTCTCTCTCACTCTCAGAGTGTTTCGTCTGGTCTCTCTCTCTTTCTCTCTTCCACACAAAAAATCATCCTCATACTATTGATCTTCATTTTCATTTTCACTAAGAGAGAGAATGACAGAATCCACCAAACTTTGCTTCGACCCACAAAAACTTTACTAGAGTAAGCAAAGATCAATTGAATGAGCACCACATGAAGTGTGAGTGGATCATCGAGAACTATAAAGACATAACACTCGGGTCTCAAGATGGTTATCTGCTTACAAATTTTGAAGTGGGTGAATTCCAATTCGCCCACTTGGTTTACAAAGATCTGGATCAGAAGACATTTATTTTTGACACCATTCCAAAAGACCCTGACGTCACATACTAGCTTTCATAGAGCACAAAATTGTGAACCAAGCACATATATTTGATTCTAAGGTTGATCACCTATGTCACAGGTTTGATTCTAAAGAATGCATATATGCTTTTTCTATAGATGATGCATTTATTGATTCAGATGATTTCTTACTGGATGGTTCTCTACATGTTATTTTTGAAATGCACATATTAGTTGAGACTTTTTGGGTAGAGACTAATGGTTATCGTAACAATATTTCTTGGGTTATATGGAATTTCAAGCTCGTGAAGGTGCATATCCAAAATCATGTAGTAGCAAGCCCTTCCATTGAGATTTGTGAGTTTGTGATTCGTAGTTTTGAGAGGGTTATTCAATCAACCTCTAGTTGTCAAATTGTTATGAATAAGAAAGAGGGTGATGGAGATTATTTGGAGGTGACTATGAAGCAAGCTAACCGGTGTATATATAAGTTTCAAATTTCAGACGGTGATTGGAGCAACAACATCTTTACGAAGATGTCTAATTTAGATGATGAAGTCAAAAACAAGCTGATATTGCATGGGATTGACGAAGCATGTTATATCAAGGAAAAGATGGATAAGGATTACAAGAATCAAATTATCTAGAAAATATCCACTTTACTTACTTGAAGAATGTATTGAAGAAGGGGAAGAGAGTGGATGCTTGATTTCAGACTCCGACAATAGTTTTTGATGAAACACTAGCTGTTAGTCTCATAGTTTATCCACGAGGTATGTGTTTCCTACTTTGTGTTAAAATTGTGTTTGTTAAATTTGTTAGTTTGTGTTAAAATTGTGTTTCATAAAGTTGTAAGTTCGGTAAAAAAATTTAACTAATCACTAAAACTTAATGTGAATAGGGAAATCTCAGACACCACCTAAGGACCTTTCCTTTTTTATAGAAATGGAGAATTTCAAAGGAGGTTTCTTAGTTTACTATCGGCTACTAGTCCACAATCAAAAAGATAAAAATAAGCATGTTTTTAGACATGGACTAGAATGCCCCTCTATGGATAGAAATCAATGGGGATGATTAGACTTCATGAGTCTTAACATCCTATATGATGAGGGGCGGGGTTATACATATGATCAGAGCATTGTATTAGATGCTGAACTGTATATGTTCAAGGAGAGTTTTGAAGAGTTGAGCGCTTGTAATGGAGCATATAAATGGAGGTTGAGCAACTTTTTAGCATTAAAAGAAATCATGGAAACCCAAACACTACAGAACAAAGTATTTGAAATTGGTGGCTGCAAGTTTCAAATTGGTAAGATGGTATTGTTAATCGGTTTAGCTGTTGGGCTCTTTGTTTAGTATATGATTTTTGATTCCAAGATAGCTTCCATCATTATCATGCTGGGCTCTATATGCTCTTTGGTGTCATTTGTGCATACTTGGAGTGTGTAGCTGATCATTGTAAGAATCTTCAAGTCAGCTACAAGTTGTTTGTGTTGAATGAAAAAGACTCTGCCAAAAGTCTACAGAAGATGTTTTCTCTCTATACAAAGACTGGACAAAATACTTGTAGTTATGTTGTTCCCTGGTTCATCAAATTTTTGAAGATACGAGAAGAAAATTCTAGCTTTTTGAATGATGATGTAGTCATTATTCATTGTGAGATTCTTGATTACAAGGAAGTAGATGTTAGTTTGCATAGTACCCACACTACAAGAAAAAAGACTTAATACAACAAAATAAGTCGTTGCAATAACAACTAATGTCATTGTAATAGGTGTTATTGCAATGATAAAAAGGTTGATACAAGCCATTGGGTGTTATTGCAATGATAAAAAAGTCGATGCAAGACGTTGTAATAAACTCTAAGGCAATAGATTGAAAAAATCTCATTGCAATAGGTTGATTTTTTTTTATATTAAAAAAAATTAAAAATAAATAAATCATTTTCTTAAATAATAATTTTTTTTCATTAACCTATTTTGCAATTCAAAAACCATATCTAGGAACTATACTAACAATATAATTCGATTTGAAAAAAAAAAAAAAGATTACCTATTGCAACAACATATCTCAATGTATAATAAGAGTTACCTAATTGGTAAGATGGTATTGTTAATTGGTTTATCTGTTGGTTTCTTTGTTTAGTATATGATTTTTGATTCCAAGATAGCTTCCATCATTATCATGCAGGGCTCTATATGCTCTTAGGTGTCATTTGTGCATACTTGGAGTGTGTAGTTGATCATGGAAAGAATCTTCAAGTCAGCTATAAGTTGTCTGTGTTGAATAAAAAAGACACTGCCAAAAGTCTACAGAAGGTGTTTTCTCTCTATACAAAGACTGAACAAAATATTTGTAGTTATGTTGTTCTCTAGTTCATCAAATTCTCGAAGATACGGGAAGAAAATTCTGGCTTTCTAAATGATGATGTAGTCATTATTCATTGTTAGATTCTTGATTACAAGGAAGTAGAGGTTAATTTGCATAGTACCCAACTAGTTCTTTTGTGAGTTACATTTAGTAAGCTGATGTCCTTTTTGTCTAAATTCAATGTGTACACGTATTAAGTTCTTTCTTCTTCTTTGGATATTCATGCTACCAGGTTTTGGCCTTAAATAATGATTAGAATATTTGCAATCAGCTCACTGATTCTAATGAAGAAGAATTGATTATCAACATCTCCAAAAAACTTTCAAGTGAAGTATGTTTCCAGAGAGGTGAAGATGATTCTCCACAACAATTGTTTTTGGAAGAAGAACATTTGTTGGGTGTTGGTGGATTGGCTAGACTTTTACTCAAGTTACAAGAGTGTTACTTTGATGGTCTTGAGGAAGCTGATATGTCCCTACAACAAACAATTAGTGATGTACTACTACATATAATTGTTCAGTGTTGCCAGTCTTTAACCTGCACTGCAACAACATGTGAGTCTCTTCCAATATATTATTTATTTTTCTTGTGTATGTTGCTTAGATATCAACATATATGTTTGGTAGTGTCATCAAGTTTTGGATTCTATATGTCAATGGAACTTTAGCAGTGAATTGGGGGAATAGATATTGCTTCAAGTTCCCACTTTCTTAGCAGATTTAAAAGATAGAGCACTTGAAGCTACCATTGACTTGTTATTCAAAGCTGCCTCTCAACACCTGCATCTGCTCAAAACAGTATGTATCTTGAGCAACTAGAAGTTGTTAATGAATATATATATATATATATATATTTTGTGAGCTGTATTTTGCATCTATCCTCTCTCTTAATCTATATAACTGCCTTTGTAGGTCAGTGTTGTTAGAACCCGACTAGAAACTTTGGGCCGTAAGGCATCTCCATGTCTACTGGATTTTTTAGGCAAACATGTGAGAAAACAGGCTGAGATTGCCTAAGTTATGTTAATAGAAATCAATTCTATTTTTGGGGTTAATAAAAATGAATTAGAAACTGAGAGCTTGCTTGGAGATGATCACTTATTTGATATCTTCTTTTTGCTTGATATTCTGTTGGTGTCTTCTCTTTACAATAGAGCATGCCAGGCTTTTGAGAGAGGTGTTACATGTGGATTCATTACAGCTAATTCAGTGAATGAAGTCTTGAAAATACACCATAAGCAAAGATCAGGTTCTATAATTTCTGATGAAAGAGATGCGTTGGGAAATATGCAGTCATTATCTGTTGAAAAGGTGGTGCTTGACAATGTTGTCATTCTTGACAATGTTGTTATTCTTGCCAAATCCCTCTTTGTCTTTGGACACCATCGAGTGCTTGATTTTGTGAAGAGGATTTATTGAATATACTTTGGATTATTTGATGAGAAGGATTGTAGGAATAAGTTGAGAGAGCTAGTTGATCATGCAATGAACCTTGATGATAGTTGTTGTGATAAGAATTTTGACATATTGCTTTATTCAATTGATGGGAAACAAGGATTAGCACAATCAGCACTATGGATGATGAGGGAGGCTATTGATACTATGTTAAAGGACACCAGAAAAGAAAGTACCAATACTCAACAAGAACTTTTAAGCATGATGTCAAAGAACTCCTCCTTAGAGACTGCTTTGTCTAATTTTAAAGTATGTCGTCTCACCTTTGTTGATTTAGTCAGTCATAAATATGCAACTAAAATAGGATTTTATTGTTATAAAGATTGTATATTGGAATTCGATTATGGATCCTATCCTATAAGTAATAAAGCTTCAGGTCTTTAATTGTTTAGTAAGTCAGGAAGCAGAAAAAGGTTTACATCTTTGCATTGTGGGGAACAATTGGAATATAAACCTATGAAATTGAAGCATGCATTTATCCCATAAGTTATTGTGCCATATGGTGCATGTATGGTGAATCATATTATTCTTTTTAATTTTTAAATGGGAAAGGTGAAAAAAAGAAAGCCATGTCACCTAAATAGACTTTTAAGTGTTTAATCATTAATGATACATGAAGTAGCTAAAGAGAGAGATGATCTTGCTATAAATTTGATAAGTACAGAGGAGGAAGTAGGCCAACTGCGACAAAAAGTTGATAATTAACCTTGAGAAAAAGGAGAAGGAAGCAGAGATTGCAAATTATGCAACAAAGTTTGAGGCCTACAAGGTTTGTTTGCCCCTTTATTCTGTTCTTGAAATTTTTTTATCCCACCAAATATTGTAGTTTATGGTGCATTTAAGGTGAACCATATCATTCATTTTCATTTTTAAATGGGTAAAAGGAGAAAGTCATGTTACCTTAATAGACTTTAAGTGTTTAATCATTAATGATGCAGGAAGTAGTTAAAGAGAGAGACAATCTTATTGAAAATTTGAGAAGTACAAACACTACAAGAAAAAATATCTATTGCAACTACAAATTCGTTGCAATAAGGTGTTCTTGCAATGACGAAAAAGTTGTTGTAAGCCATTGTAATAAACTCCAAGGCAATAAGTTTATACAACAAAAAATCTCGTTACAATAAATCCTAAATATTGCAACAAACAAGTTGATGTAATAACTTCTTTATTACAACAAATAACTTTGTAGCAATAGATTATTGCTTCAAAGGTTTTGTGAAAAATGTCATAGCTTACTACAACAAACAACCTTGTTGCAATAGGTTGAGTTTTTTTTTTTTTTTTTTTTTAATTTTAAATTTGTCTATTACCCTATCTTGCAATTTCACATTATAAGATAATATAAATATTATATTTAGGAACTACAATTTAAAGATATAAATTAATAAATGCAAAAGTCAAAGTACTCCATCAAATTGATATGTCCAAGAACACAATATATAAATAACTTGTTGAGTTTATGATCAAACACATAGTTTCAAAAGTAAATATACACATATATACACAATTGTAAGAAAATTTACTTTTAGAAAGTGATATCCATGCATGCTTCACAAGCACTTCATTGGCCTCCACTATACAATTGAAAAAGAAAAAGAAAAAGAAATAAGTATAAATTGAAATATATATTATATATGTGTGTGTGTGTGTGTGTGTGTGTGTGTGTGTGTCTCAATAGAATAAAAACAAGAAAATATTTAACCAATAGACTAACATGTAACAAAATCAAATGGCATTCAAGATATGTCCTCCTGAATCTCTGTCTTTTGATATTTTCTATATTGAGAAATGATATGTACACCTCTCTTTCTATATTAATTCCAACTAAGGCCTTGGAGTAGTCAATGGACCGAGTGGACCCGTCCCAGCCCTTTTTGCTTGGCCCATGGGTACAATGGGCTGGATATAGTAAGCTATTAACTAGTTAATGAGCCGAATTGGGCTAGGCCCAAAAAAAAATAAAAATAAAAACTCTTACCTATGACCCTACCTATGGGTAATACTCATTTTGTATTTGACGGGCTAGGCTACCATATTGGGTCTAATGGGTTACTCATAGACTTGTGTTAGCATATTATTTTATTGTTTATTATAAGAAAAAAAAATCATTTTTTATAAAGGAATTATCAATCAATTTTTTAAAAGGAAAGAATTAAAGAATTTAATACATAATTAATTTTTTTATGGTCAAATCTATTTAATTTTTTTGATTTGTTGATGGAAACATATTTAATTTTTTTTATTAATGCTTTAAATAGTTTTTTATATTTATCTTTAATTAAAAAAAATGTCAAATGGTTAATTCAAAGTTGCTAGACTACTAGAAAAATATATATTTAGTAAACTAAGTTTAACCAAATCACTTTACCTATCTTAGTGGTTGGGGAAGATCTCTTAAGAAAATCTTCTATAATGTCTCAAGATCAATCCTTCATATTTTAGTTATGAATTTTGATTTATTGGGCTAGACGATGAGTTGGGCCAACAGGTTGGGCTACTAGGCAAGCCCAGCGAGCCCCTATGGACATGAAAACTAGCCCCATGAATTGACTCGATGGACTTGTGAACTATCCATGGGCCTTAATAACAACGGACTAGGCTGCCTAGTGCCCATCAGCCTAGTGGGCCATCAGGATACTAGATCGGGTTGTAGGCAATAGGCTATTTGGTGACCCTTAGTTCCAATTGCAGCACTAGCATGCGAAAAGAAACATAAATAAAACCGATGCAATTATTATTATTTTTTTTTATAGAGTTTCGATTAATGGTGTCAGCTTTTAATGATTGTATCATTTATCATTAAACTAAGACACCAATTAATTTTTTGGCGTAGAAAGGGATTGAATTTCAGATCTCGTATTCATCTGAGACTTAATTAGTTTTTTTTTTTTTTTTTTTTTAAGGAAAAGAAGAGATTTTGCCAGTTGAGCTAACTAGAAACGACAACATATTATATAATACTAACCTCTGAGCAAACTCTCACACGCATGCTCAGATGCTCTTCTATTTTTTGGGTAAAGGTTAATAATTAGCATCCACTATAATTTGAGATTACTGCATTTTTCAATCACAAAAAAATCTAAGGGTGTAATGAGTATTATGCATTTGTAGGTGAAATTATTTTTCATCACAACCCTAGGTTTTTTTTGTAGTTGGAAAATGTTGTAATCCTAAATTATAAAAGATGCTAATTATTAATTTTTATCCAATAAAAATAGAAGTCATTGAGCATGCGCTGATTCCAATTTAAATCCTAACATTTTTTTTTTTTTTAATTTACATCAAGGCAAATACATCAAACATCCACTACACAAAGTATACTTTACATGGAACCTAAGTCCAAATAAGAAACATATAGGGCAAAGAAGCTTGTTTCGCCTATTCCCTCTGTTCCCCTATTAGTAAATAGGAAGGGACACAAAAATGCTTGATGGGTTATTCAGTACTTAACTACTTATTCTTCCATATCTTTTCAAAATGCTTCAGCACCACCTTATCTTGCCATCTTGGTATTATATGTTCCAGAGTTGAATTGGCTACCACTTTGCTAGTTGTCATCAATATAATACAATTCCTTCTCATGTCTAAAAGCAGGATAGAAAGAACCCTCAAAGATATAACAGTATAGGAGTAGTCTTCCTCTGAATCCTGAAATATTGCAACCTCTACAATTCTTACATTGAAATGAAACACCACAACCTTTACCTGTCTTAGACTTAGAAGCTTCAATTAGGAACAAAGTTTGCCAGGAAAAATAAAAAAGTATCCTTTCTCTTTTCAAATGCACTTAATGGTTCTTCTCCTAATTCATATCCAAACTCACATCAAGTAGCTTGTCTCTACACAATAAGTCAATAACATACCAATGGAGAGGCACGCTTATAGAAACTGAATGATTAATAAAATTTCTTAGTTTTTGATACTTGGTTGTGCCCCGGTTTAGTGGTTTATTGTTAAAATCTTTTACTTACAGAAAAAGAATGAACTATTACCCAATTTTGAACAATACAACAATGTTAATTTTGCAGTTATAATAGCAAAATATTAAACTTATCTTTGAATTAAGTAAGATCCACATTCTCTTTTGCTAATAATAATGTATAAGTTCAAACATTGAGTTTTAAGATGATCAGTTCAAGTTTTAAGTTGTAAATTCCATTTTAAAGAACAAACCACTTAAAAGATAAATATTCCCAAAAAAAAAAAAAAAAAAAAAAGGGGGTGGGGGCTGGGGAGTTTAAATTTTTTTTTAAATTAATTTTTATAATCAGTGATCTTATTTCTCTCATGTTAATTTCGCTATTAAATTGTTCTATCATAGAGAAATTGCAAGCCGTAGTGAGATTATGAGAGTAAAGAAATCTATAACAACATAACCACAAAGAAAGTCCCAAACCCATAAATATCGATGATTATTAAAAATTAGAAGAAAAAAAATTGATCATAAGTTGTACTAAATTTAGGTAAGAATTTTAATATATGACTAATTACATTTACTTTTTTAAAAAATATCATTTGACTAATTGTTTATATTTTTATGATAAAAAATAGAAGAAATCTATATGTATGCACATGTTACATGCTTTTTTTTTTTTTAATAATTTGACTAATTATTTATATTTTTATAATAAAAAGTGTTTTTAATTTAAATGCATCCATACACTTGCATGGATTACATACTCGTGATTTAATAGTTAAGAAATTATTGTCAATTTTTGTAAGTGTTTGCTATTTAGAAGTTGAGCCTTGATGAGATAACAAGTACCTTTCACCAAAAGCAATAAGTTGTGGGTTTGAGTCTGCAAATATCTTTTAAAAATTCAGTGTGAAGCTATCTACCATAGCTTCTCACAAACTCCCAAAAGTGGGAGTTTTGTACATAAGGTATGACCTTGTAATCATTCTCTATTTGAGAGAATGGTTGGATTAATGAATTTGAGAAACATAATCAATGAATAATGAATAGATTTGAAGTTGAAGCTATCTGATAATTGTGTATACGCATGTATGGTGGTTTTCGTGCACTATGGTATCTTTATGGAAGAGGAGTATTAGTATTGCCCTGAAATAGCCAAATTCATTTGTTCTTTGGAGAATATTAGGACTTCCACTAATTAAACAAAAACAAAATAGAAAAACAAAACAAAACAAATTTCCACCATTTCTTTCTCATAAAAAATCTCAACTACACAATGTAGAGCTTGGTTAGTGATTCCCAGATCAGATTGTTACACACAAAATATTTCTTAACTTTTGTTATTTGTGAACTTGACTTGTTCAATTATTTTGTGATTATTCTCTCAATTTACATGATATAACAATAACTTGGCTTAGAGATAACTGCAAATAATTATTGTCAGTAAAATTTGATAAACCCACGGAACCATGATGAGAGCTCCAATGGATGAGAAAGTATATCATACGTTTGATGCATGTAGCCTCCCTCTTGCAGTGGATAAGTCCCACACATTAATGAAGCACTATAAGAGGGAAGCTACATTACAAATACGTGGTATTATTTTCCCCAATTGAAATCAAATAGTGTAGTAATTGTTGGATACAATAAATGTTGATGTAAAAGAGGTCATGGACGCTTCTTGTGAGAGTGATTGTGCTGCCCAACCCCATGTAGGATTCATTACCTAAATCAGTAAATTGGTTATTCTATCGATACACACTCGTTCATATATTTTGATACAACTTACACATTTATTAATGCAAATAAATTACATTACTTTTATATAGATCTACCACTGAAACTTAGTAAAAAATAATCCAATCACCACTTACCACATGACTAAGTTGTATCAAACTATGTGGGTAAGTGTGTGGTCCTAGTCATTTTGTATGGTCTTTTTGTATACGAGTAGAACAAAAGTCTTTCATTCTTGATTTCTTGTGCTCCTTTACTCCGCCTCTCATCTCAGCCACTTGATTTGAATTGCTTGGTTATTCTTTTGGGGCTATAGACCCGAGCCCCCGCAAGTATAAAGATTAATCTTGAATTAAAATGGGTGAAAGATTCTGTTATTAACTTTCAGTCTCTTAAATTCATAATATAGCTCTATACAATCATGGTGAAACTCCCCCCAATTAACCATCGACTTGTAATGAGAACAAAATAGATTTAAAGTGGATGGGGATCCAAGAAGTTGAGTGCTTAATTATGATACTAGTTATAGCTTAAGAACATTATTCTCCTCTCCTTGCTCAAAAAATCTGCCTGTGCCTTTGATGATGACAGTTGTGGCGGAGACAGGAAGAGCACAGCCACATAATAGAGTAAACTAACTTATTAATGTCCCAATTTCTATACAACCTAAATCTGGCTATTTAACAATGGATAATTCTCTAAATGAAGACTGACTTATTAATATAAACAATAAATAATTCTTAGGCACAGAACCCCCAGGGATCGAAAAAAGGAAAAAAAAAAATGGTAGAAACTATACAATAAATCAAGGATAAAACAAACTGCCAAACTCTATTCAAAATCATCAACAGTAAGCCAGTCATTTGAATCCTCACCTTCTGAATCTTTATCCTGAATATTTGACTGCCCTTCCTTTTGCTGTCCATGGCCACACTGAGTCTCAGGACTTCGATTGAGTTGAACCCAGTCACTGCATCCGTTTGAATGGCCTTCCTTTTGCTGCTTTAGACTAAGGCATGAGAGTCTATTAGAAAGATCATTATCATCATCCTCCAGATCACTGAATGTTACGTCCTCCTCATGGTCCTCCTCATGTTCAACTTTGTTTTGAGCATGCACAGAAGTCCCTGTTTCAATATCTTCCTCTTCCAACCACTTTTCAGTATTCCCTTCATCATCCATTGCAACTTCTGCTCTTCTGATATCAGTTGAATCAACTTTTAAATCAGATTGCATATTTTCCCCTTGTGGCTTGCTTACCTTGCTACTATCTTGAGATCTATCAAGAGTCTTACTGTTCTCATTCTCCAACTGTGCATTCTTTTGCAGCTTTTGCAGAAGTACATCCCTCGCTTCAAGAATCTGCAAAGAAACAAATTTCAGCAAAGATACATTTGTTTGAAAGGGAAGTTTCTTACACAAAATGAAAATGGGAAAGGACATATATATTATCTTTACTAGCTTTAATAAACAAATTTCCCGAACAATACTATACATGGGAAGCTCAAGGTCAGTGTTTCTGGACAAATATAACAGTAGACATTTTGAAAGTGCAGTTTTTACTTTTTTTTTCTTTTGACCACTCTCATGGGAAAAACTTTAAATAAAATGAAAATATAAATAAAATGGAAACAAATTATTTAGTACTAGTAGCACAGAACAGCCAATTCCTTTGAAGTAATAGTTCACTCTTTCAACAACTAATTTCTATCTAAATACTAAGGAAGTACAAAAACTAAACGTTTAATAGCCAGTTTAGAAGAAACAGAAAAAGAATCAGAGCATCATTTACATCAGAAAGACGGGGAAATGTATCTATGGACTTTTAATATCAAAACAACACAGAAGAAACAAGATTTTCAGTAATATGAACTAGAAATATAATCCAAAAACATGTAATACTAGAGCAAGATGATGGATTGACCATCCCAGAAGTATCACAGGATAACCCCTCAGCGGAACATAATACAGCTTTCCACAACCTATGCTTTGGCATTAGTGAAAGGCAGCTATAATGTTTACAAGTAGGGTGGCACACAATGAAGTTGAATGCTCAAGGAAAGCATGGTGCGAGAGCAAGAGAGAAGAAAAGAACCACACACACACACACACACACACACACACACACAAAAAACACAACAACAACAACAACAGTAGCAACAATTACTGACTGGGTTGCATGACAGGGCTCATAAAAGATTACAAGTCACGCAGATCATGGGTCCATTTATTTGAGTCACATAACAGGCTCAAATAACAGGAACTTCAGGTCACAAGTATCACAATCATTTGTAACAAAAGCTCAAACATACAAAGAAGCAGTCAAAATCACATACAAGATGCACAAAAATTAATCCTTGAGCAAAACATGCCACCGTCATGCCAAAGAACCTTTTTGGAAGAAGAAGAACTACTTTTTGGCTGGCACATTGGGTTTAGCATAGTGAAAGACAACAATTTTAATTATCACTGTAAATTGCAGAAAATACGTTTCCAATGGTACAATGCTTGCACCTAATAGGCATAATTTTGCGCTGAAAAGCCAGACAACATGCCATAAGATCATTTCCAGGCCCATTATCAATCTGCCCGTGGGTTTGCCAATAGCATATTATATTTGAGTTTATAATGCATGCAAATGCAATTGAAAAGAAACAAAGGATAACATAGAGAAAAAAAATTCTTGCCTTAGACGTAGATAGAAGCTCAAAATCATGTTCACTTAATCTTGGCAGCAACAATATAAAATAAATTATCCAAAACTGTTCTTCACTCATATAACTTTGAAGTTTAAGTCTGAGAGCCGCCAAACTTGGGGCCAAATGTTCAACAGTTGAAGCATGTTCTTTCTGAACATCAGACATATTGAAATCTGCGATAAAACAAGCCAACCCATAAAAATTATTTTTTAATATGCATCTCCATTCATTTATTCCATCGTCTTAGATAACAGAAATGCATGACTTAAATATAAATATGCAATGTTCTAAAGCTTTGCTCTAATGATCATCAGCTTTCATGAACACAAATGTTTTGACTAGCAGTCAGCAAATTTTCAATTGATAATCCACGGCATATTACTACATCAATATAATTGTAACTGAAATCGTTAGACCATGATAGAATCACATTCTAGCTGTCGCCAACAACAAGGAAAAGGTTTCATCTTGTTTGATAAATTCCATAGCCCACTAATCCTCAAAGGTTTTAGATTCCTTCTGTATCCCACCAAGCCCAGTTCTGGGCTCTGTACAATTTGTAAGCTATTTGTTTCTCCTTCTTTCTCCTTCTCTGGTCTTCCGCTTACCTCGTGCATATAAGGACTATGCCCATTTCATTTTCTTTTCTAAATTGAAAAGTTAACTAAATACTTTTGAATTAACTAGGTGATAAAGTGTATGATTTTGATAGAATACTATGACAAAGAATAGATAAATGTGTCCCAAATCCGATTAGTCTGTTGAGGATCAATAACAGCCCATCAAAATCCAACAAGGAAAATTGGTAACAAGTAGCAACTAAAGTTTAACTAACTATCTCACCATCTAATTCCTTAGCAATGAAACTAAATTGGAAAATAATAATAATAATTTATAAACAAAGCCAATGCCGTGCTATTTTACCTAACTCACTAATATTAACCAATTCAAAATATTTACAGATAAACATAAAAGCTACCATTATTATCGAGTGGTAAAGGAAAATCGGTCCAGAGCTCGGGTCGCGTGGAAATCTCCGAAACGAAATCGAGAACATCATCGGTGACTCCAGGAACATCATCGTCGTCCTCGTCTTGTCGAAAAGCTTCTTCTTCTTCTTCTTCCTCCTCCTCCTCCTCGTTGTTTTCGAACAGTAACAAGTTGGAAGCGAGCTTCGAGATCTCACTCACGGCTTTGGCACTGGACAGAAGGGACAACCTACTCTTCAAGCTCCCACCGATTTCAACAAGATCGTTGCGAATTCCAACGAGAGCTTGAGATTGAGATTGCGATTGCGATTGCGACTGTAATTCTGATGATGATGATGATGGATCAACGGCTGCGATTGAAGAAGGTGGTGGCGGTGGGGCCAGGAAGTTGGCGACGCCGCGGAACTGGCGGCCGAGGGTTTGGCCGAGGGCGGAGAGGTCGTCTTTAACGCCACGTGGAGTCGTGGATGGGCTGTGATCATCGTGATCCTGCTCCGACGAATCAGGACCGTCGGATTGGAACGATTTGAATAGCCAAGACATTACTGTAAATTTGAGTTAATGAAATTGAGAAACAAGAACATAATCGAAGAATGAGGATTAGGTACTTGAATTTGAAGCTCTCTGTTTTTGTTTTTTATAAAGTGCTTTCTAGTCTTATCTAAACAACTGTTAAAAGCGAGAAGCCGAGAGTAATGCCTTTTTTTTTCTTTTTTATTTAATATAGAGTTAGGGATTTTGTTTTGCTTCGCTTTTTGTTCTAGACTTCGTTGTTGTTTAGGAACAAAGAATGTTTTGTTGGAATTGAGTTGCCACGTCACTTTTCTTATACATCCCGTGACTTTGTTTCCTTCGCGAGTCGTTTCGGTGGTAGACTTGTAGTCGTACGCTAGCTCATTCATGGTGATTGTGTTTTGTATCATTTTCACATTTTATTGTTGTTTTTTTTTTTGTTTTGTTTTTAACTTGCACAAATATTGACAAGTACATTTAGAACTTGAAAGCTATGTAAATATTATTAATTAATTAATTATACAGTGCAGAAAGTTATTGACCACAAGAATGAAATTCCAAATTAAGCACGTTAATGAAAACAAGGGGCTATATATATATCATTGTCACCCATGTGGGTATAATTGTGTGTGGTGGTTCTAGTGTAGGGTAGTGTGGTGTCCATTGAAAAGTACACGAATTTATGGTGCACTATTGTTTGGTTTGTTTATGGTCCTATGGAAGAGGGGTATAGAATAACTGAATAACCCAAAATAAGCCAAATTCATTTCTTCCTTGGAGAATATTTTACAACTTACACCGTTTCTCTTTCTCATTAAAAATCTCAACTACGCAATGAAGATCTAGGTTAAGTGAGTCCCACATCCTTTTTTTTTTTTTTGAAATCTTCCCACATCCAGTTATTAAGCACGAAATAATCCTCTCTTTTTTAAAATTTTTTTATTTTTTTTTAGAAACAAATACACACACAAAAGAGAAGGAAAGAGATTCTAACACAAACAACATAACCATAATTACAGGGGCGGCGCCATATATAATTGAGGGTGGTCACAAGACCACCCTCAAACTTTAAAAATAAATAAATTTTATACCTAAAAAAATGAAATTCTAAATTAATATGGATGGTTGACCACCCAAAAAAAAAAACCTTAACCACCCTAAAAAATACTTGAACATCTTAAATAAAAATTTGTCCATTAAAAATAAAATTTGACTTCTCCAAAATTTTGGTCCATTGAAGATTGAACCAAAAAATTGAGAGAAGTGTTATGTTCACAACATGTCCTCAACACTTTCATAACAAATCTTAAGTGGCAGATTATTACCGGTAAAAAAAAGAAAAAAAAAACGATTTTAGTGATATGTAAATTAAAACTAGTAAAAATTGCCAACTAAAATTTATTGTGGAAATATTGTAGACGTAACATTTTTCAAAAATTGCCCAAACAAACAAATTAGCCTAAAAACACAAATCAAATGTTTAATTGTGATATTTTAAATTATCTTTACAAAAGGCATATTTTAGAATTGCTAATTTTTTTATTAAAAAAATGCATATTTTCCAATAGCTAGTTAGTTTGTACTTGCTTTAGTCTTTAAATGAATTTATTGGATTTATGTGATGCATCTTGTACATACATGTATGCACTAAAATAATACCTCAATATTTTATTGAACATGATTAATATAACGGTTTAATACCAAAATTGAATACATAGAATGAACTTGTAGCCTACCCTTTATTTTTTTGTTATCACTATAGACAAAATTCTTATAAGGAAATCACTTTTATTACAAAATTTATCTTCTAAGCAAATTTGTATTCACTTGAATAATCTTCTTTTAGATCCTAGGCTATGAGAAAAGTTCTCATCTTTTCATCCTAATAATCAAGAGAAAATAAAAAGAGCATATTTACAAATATATTTTTGTCAACCTCTTTGCCAAGATTTCCCTAAAAAAGAAATTAGTGGAGCATTGCATTGATTTAATCCTGATTAGTTTAGAGAATACGAAATATAGGTTGGAACACATTTTAGGGGTGTGCATGGGTTAGGTTAAGAGAATTTTTTGACCCAACCCACTATGACAGGTGAAAAATAATTCAACCCAACCTAACTCATCATATAAGTTCAACCCAATTTACATGGGTCGGGTTAGGTTGGGTTGATAGTAAATTTATTATTATTATTATTAATTGAAAAAAAAAATATAAATATAAATATATTAAAAAAATTCAAAGATTAGTATCAATATAATTCTTTAAAAGCAAACAACAATAATTTATTAAGGTTTGTGTGAATTAATTGGCGTTTATATAGGATAGGAAGAGCTAGTTATTTAAAAAAATTTATTAATTATATAATATA
This sequence comes from Quercus suber, assembly GCF_002906115.3. NCBI lineage: Eukaryota > Viridiplantae > Streptophyta > Magnoliopsida > Fagales > Fagaceae > Quercus > Quercus suber. The sequence continues at coordinate 321,461 of NW_027069887.1, forward strand.
TTTTAAATATATATTAAATATATGAGTGGGTTGGGTTGGGTTTGACAGGTTTGTAATTTTATGACCCAAACCCAAACCGACTCGCTATCAAAAAATTTTTTGTAACCCAACCCACCCCACCAAGCCCTAAAAACTGACCCAACCCAGCGAGTTGGGTTGGGTCGGGTCAGTTTTGGTGGGTTGGCGGGTTGGCTGCACACCCGGTCCATATTGTTTAGGTTTATTTCAGATGCAACCCTTATATTAACAATTTACTAATATTATTGTTAAACAAGTTTTACTAATATTATTGTTAAACAAGTTTGAGTTTGAGAATTGATGAAATTATTAGCATTAACGTCCGAGAATGCCAAAAAAAAAAAAAAAAAACTTATTTTGCATCATCAAATACTACTTTATTTATTTTACTAACCTATTTTATAATTCACCCTACATCTCAATTTTTATTTTTACATACAACCCAATAGAATAATATAAACTACCTAATAAAATAATAAAAAATATTATTCTCTCTCTTTTCCTCACTCACTTTTTTTCTTCACACACAATCACATATTAAAATAATAAATATTTACTTACGACCTATGAAGGTTGCATATATGCAACCTTACTATTCATAGGTTACAAACTTTTTTAAGTTTACAAACCCAAATGGAGATGGTTTTGGGTGGCTTAGGTTGTAAAATAGCAACTGGGTGTATTTACATCCCCCAATGCTAGTGCTTTTATTTTATTTTTGTATACCCCATCTATTGTGATGGATTGAAAGTGACAAGAGAAATAGGCTTTTGCCCTTATTTTTTAAAAGTCTAGCACAATGTTCATGTTTTGAAATTGTTTAGCAGAATGTCTCTGTTTTTGGAACTCAGTTTTAACAAAATCAAGTTCTGTATAAAACTCGATATCCTCAAAATTGAGTTATATGTAAAATTTTAAGTGAAAATCAACATTGCTAATGTCAAGTTTCACTTAAAATTTCAAAAAAAAAAAAAAAAGCGGCAAAATATGTATAGAACTTGACTTTGTTAAAGTTCAGTTCTATCTGTAACTCGATTTTGTTAAAATCGAGTTTCAAAACAGGGACACGGTGCTTAATAATTTCAAATTATGGACATTGTGCTAGATTTAAAAATAATAATAATAATAAGGACAAAGGCCTATTTTTCTCATAAAGTGACCAAATAACTATAAATAAATAAAAACTATCTGAAAATTTAAAAATGATTTTAAATATTTTCTCTTTAAATTAAAATTAAAATTAAAGACAAAAACACATTTAGTAGTTTCATCATTTTTGAAACCTCATGATCACGGGTCAATAACATTAAATTAATAAAATAGGGTACGTTATCATCCCATTAAGAATACAATTTTAGTTAATAAATTGACAACTTTAAATGAAGCTTTAGGAGAAAACCTTTCTTACCTCCTATGGTTGTCCACTTCTCACTCCTAACCCCTAACTCTTCCTTGTCCATTTTATTGTAGTTGAGGATTATGTGGTGCATTTTTTTTTTTTTTTTAAACTTGATTATAAATACTAGAAGATAAGTAGATATACTGCCTCTAAATCTGAACCCACTCTCCCCCTCTTCAAGTCCAAGCACTAAGCACTTATAGTGCTTGGGAAGGTACCAATTTGCCTCACATGTGGTTGGTGTTTGGTGCTTTTTTTTAGTTGAATTGGTAGTAAGCCAATTGATAATCACAACTTTGTATTTCTGCAGATAATGCAAACATTTTTCTGGGACCATGTTCTTCAGCCATAACTAGTACCATAATTAAGCACTCAACTTCTAGGATCTCAATCCTCTTGAAATCCATTTTGTTCTAATTACATGATACTCAATGATTAACTTGTGGAAATTTCACCATGATAGTATGGTGCCATATTATGAATTTAAGAGAATGAAAGTTAATAATAAGTATATTTTGTTGATCTTTTGCCCATTTTAGTTTACGATTAATCTTTATACTTGTGGGGGTTGGTCTACAGCCTGAAAAAGTAACCAAGCACTCAGATAAGTAGTTGAGTACAAGGACGGAGCCAGAACATAGAGTTAGGGGGGCGGCTTTGCTGTTGGTTGTGTGTAGAACTTCAGCCTTCGACTTTGTTGCTACATAGTCGCTTAGCTGTTATTGTTTAAAATTTTTTAAAGGGTCAGATTATTTGTTTTAAGTAAATTGTTAACTAGGCTTAATTTTTTTTTTTTTAGTTTTACTATTGATAATTTTTGTTGTTGTACCTATTTTTTTGGGCTTGTATATTTCTTTTTTAGATTTTAGACTTATAAATATTTTTAATGGTCTTTAAAATGTGGAAAATGTTTGAACTACAAACTTTTTTACAAATTGCTAATAATGTAAGTGGTGAGCCCAAATGCGAACCAATAAGAATTTGTTATCTTAACTGTTTGTAAAAATGTTATAGAAAAATTTGGGACTATAACAATACTCTTAAAAGAATTAATGATATTTTTAAGGATGCAAAAGTGTAATTTTCTAAAAAAAAATTGCTAAAATTAGTACTCATATATATAATAATTTTTTTAAAAAAAATGGATGGGGGGGGAATGCCCCCCAAGTCCAACCATGGCTCCATCCATGGTTGAGTAGTGAGTAAGGATAAATCCAAGGAACCAAGAATGAAGACCTAAGCTGAGTATTTGATCTTCATTGAAGTCCTTATTATGCAGTGGCGGCTTTAGAAATTTTGTTCAAGGTGGTCATTAAAAAATTTAAATTAAACAAAATTTCATAAAAATAAATTTTGAATATATTGACATAAAAAAAAAGTCACAAATACATAAAGTTCTAAAATTTTATTCTACAAGTTTTTCATATTTTGAAATTGTTGTATGATAGCTTCATTATTATGCTATTAACTACATCTTTTANGGGTTGGCTGCACACCCGGTCCATATTTTTTAGGTTTATTTCAGATGCAACCCTTATATTAACAATTTACTAATATTATTGTTAAACAAGTTTTACTAATATTATTGTTAAACAAGTTTGAGTTTGAGAATTGATGAAATTATTAAGCATTAACGTCCGAGAATGCCAAAAAAAAAAAAAAAAAACTTATTTTGCATCATCAAATACTACTTTATTTATTTTACTAACCTATTTTATAATTCACCCTACATCTCAATTTTTATTTTTACATACAACCCAATAGAATAATATAAACTACCTAATAAAATAATAAAAAATATTATTCTCTCTCTTTTCCTCACTCACTTTTTTTCTTCACACACAATCACATATTAAAATAATAAATATTTACTTACGACCTATGAAGGTTGCATATATGCAACCTTACTATTCATAGGTTACAAACTTTTTTAAGTTTACAAACCCAAATGGAGATGGTTTTGGGTGGCTTAGGTTGTAAAATAGCAACTGGGTGTATTTACATCCCCCAATGCTAGTGCTTTTATTTTATTTTTGTATACCCCATCTATTGTGATGGATTGAAAGTGACAAGAGAAATAGGCTTTTGCCCTTATTTTTTTAAAAGTCTAGCACAATGTTCATGTTTTGAAATTGTTTAGCAGAATGTCTCTGTTTTTGGAACTCAGTTTTAACAAAATCAAGTTCTGTATAAAACTCGATATCCTCAAAATTGAGTTATATGTAAAATTTTAAGTGAAAATCAACATTGCTAATGTCAAGTTTCACTTAAAATTTCAAAAAAAAAAAAAAAAGCGGCAAAATATGTATAGAACTTGACTTTGTTAAAGTTCAGTTCTATCTGTAACTCGATTTTGTTAAAATCGAGTTTCAAAACAGGGACACGGTGCTTAATAATTTCAAATTATGGACATTGTGCTAGATTTAAAAAATAATAATAATAATAAGGACAAAGGCCTATTTTTCTCATAAAGTGACCAAATAACTATAAATAAATAAAAACTATCTGAAAATTTAAAAATGATTTTAAATATTTTCTCTTTAAATTAAAATTAAAATTAAAGACAAAAACACATTTAGTAGTTTCATCATTTTTGAAACCTCATGATCACGGGTCAATAACATTAAATTAATAAAATAGGGTACGTTATCATCCCATTAAGAATACAATTTTAGTTAATAAATTGACAACTTTAAATGAAGCTTTAGGAGAAAACCTTTCTTACCTCCTATGGTTGTCCACTTCTCACTCCTAACCCCTAACTCTTCCTTGTCCATTTTATTGTAGTTGAGGATTATGTGGTGCATTTTTTTTTTTTTTTTAAACTTGATTATAAATACTAGAAGATAAGTAGATATACTGCCTCTAAATCTGAACCCACTCTCCCCCTCTTCAAGTCCAAGCACTAAGCACTTATAGTGCTTGGGAAGGTACCAATTTGCCTCACATGTGGTTGGTGTTTGGTGCTTTTTTTTAGTTGAATTGGTAGTAAGCCAATTGATAATCACAACTTTGTATTTCTGCAGATAATGCAAACATTTTTCTGGGACCATGTTCTTCAGCCATAACTAGTACCATAATTAAGCACTCAACTTCTAGGATCTCAATCCTCTTGAAATCCATTTTGTTCTAATTACATGATACTCAATGATTAACTTGTGGAATTTCACCATGATAGTATGGTGCCATATTATGAATTTAAGAGAATGAAAGTTAATAATAAGTATATTTTGTTGATCTTTTGCCCATTTTAGTTTACGATTAATCTTTATACTTGTGGGGGTTGGTCTACAGCCTGAAAAAGTAACCAAGCAACTCAGATAAGTAGTTGAGTACAAGGACGGAGCCAGAACATAGAGTTAGGGGGGCGGCTTTGCTGTTGGTTGTGTAGAACTTCAGCCTTCGACTTTGTTGCTACATAGTCGCTTAGCTGTTAATTGTTTAAAATTTTTTAAAGGGTCAGATTATTTGTTTTAAGTAAATTGATTGACTAGGCTTAATTTTTTTTTTTTAGTTTTACTATTGATAATTTTTGTTGTTGTACCTATTTTTTTGGGCTTGTATATTTCTTTTTTAGATTTTAGACTTATAAATATTTTTAATGGTCTTTAAAATGTGGAAAATGTTTGAACTACAAACTTTTTTACAAATTGCTAATAATGTAAGTGGTGAGCCCAAATGCGAACCAATAAGAATTTGTTATCTTAACTGTTTGTAAAAATGTTATAGAAAAATTTGGGACTATAACAATACTCTTAAAAGAATTAATGATATTTTTAAGGATGCAAAAGTGTAATTTTCTAAAAAAAAATTGCTAAAATTAGTACTCATATATATAATAATTTTTTTAAAAAAAATGGATTGGGGGGGGAATGCCCCCCAAGTCCAACCATGGCTCCATCCATGGTTGAGTAGTGAGTAAGGATAAATCCAAGGAACCAAGAATGAAGACCTAAGCTGAGTATTTGATCTTCATTGAAGTCCTTATTATGCAGTGGCGGCTTTAGAAATTTTGTTCAAGGTGGTCATTAAAAAATTTAAATTAAACAAAATTTCATAAAAATAAATTTTGAATATATTGACATAAAAAAAAAGTCACAAATACATAAAGTTCTAAAATTTTATTCTACAAGTTTTTCATATTTTGAAATTGTTGTATGATAGCTTCATTATTAATGCTATTAACTACATCTTTTTCAATATATATAGTCAAGTAATTATTAAACTACTGTTATCCCTTTCAATTACCAACATTTTGCCTAAATAAGTACTAATATAAACAAAATGCATCATCCTTTTTATGTATATATATATTTTTTTTTTTTTTAAGCTAACTATATGGGTTTTCTTTTTTTTCTTTTTCTTTTTTTTGAAAAGAGATATGGGTTTTCATTTTGATCATATTTATTTTTTATTTGTACATTTTACGGTAATATTTATAATTGATTTTATGAGTTCAGCTTGTTTATACTTTTCCTCCCAAAAAATAAATAGCTTTTTACTTTATACTATACTATTTAAATAATATTTTACCTACTTTTTTTTTTATCATAATTTTTAGCGCATAAAGTAGAAGCAGTGTTGACCTTTGATCCTTTTGAGGCCAACAACTTATGAGTGTGTTGTCAATTGCCTTGGAAACATCACTGATCACTATCACATCACCCCCAAGTCCCAAAACCAAACTCAGTTTTAAAGGGCGTTGGGCTGTCTAATCCACACGAGCCAAGTACATGAATTCAGGATATCTGTCAGTGTGAGCCATTGCGTAAGGAATATGGGAAAGTTCCTATCAATATTAATTTACTATAAAGATTTATAAATCCACTGTAAAAAAATAAACATGATTAATATCATACATATTACTAATAATAGTAATTAAGTATTTATATTTTATATTTAAAATTTGACAAATCAACCATCGTTTTTATGTGAGTCAATTATTAATACTATTCTTATTATGCACTAACCATTGAATAAGCTCTATCCATTGGCACTGTTAGGAATTACGTCAAGTGTCAACAAACTGTGTAATATCCGCTTGGGGTATGAGATGGAACTTAGAAGCTTAATTCAATCTTCCTTCTCTTCACCAAACTACCCTTCAAAAAATTAAATGTGACATCTCTTTTTGACAAACTGCCATTTCATTAAGGCTAAACATAAACAAAAACAAAAGCAATACAACAATCGTGCCTACAAGCTTCAGAAACAGGAGGCAGCAAATTGCAATTTAAACGTGATATCTTTTATTGGTTTATTAACCATTGGTTGGTTGGTTAATCAATCACATTCATTAACTGAAATATAATGTGAAAGTTAGTAGGAAGAAAAGTCTAAACCAAACCAAAGAAAAAAAAGACCTTGCCATCTTTAGGAAGTAATGGTGGTTGTAGCATTCTCAATCAACAAGTTATAGACCTTCTTATAAGTATATTTTAAAAAAAAAACACAAAAGCACACTAACAAATAGTTGAAAATAAGAGGCAAGTGACCGTGGAAATAAATGTCAAACCAAAGCTGACCAGGAGCCACAAATTGAAGTGCCTATTCATTACATGAATGTAATATCAACAGCCATAGTTTACAAATCATTCTTATAATCTATAAAAATAAATAATAAAAGAACAAAAAAAGTGGGGGGAAGAGAGGAATATCAGAAATTAACAAGAATAAATTTCCTGCTTAGGCATGAACAATAGAGCAGGTTCAAAATATTCCAAAATCCAAAGTAGTCAGGAAAACATTATTACCAACTTTCTTGTCCATAGAATAATCAAATGATCCAAAGCCCTCTCCCCTCTAATTATTAAACAAAGAATCTCACCCTAGCTAACTACTGCACATACACAACATATGGTACACATCTGTCTAATCTTCATATTTTGCGCACTCAATATTTATAGAACCGACTAATCTCCCCATGTTTCCTGATAAAGAATATGTTTCTCTGGACAAATGATCTAGATAAGGCCTGTATATGGATTGTACGCTTGAACGGGCATACCTGAGCCATATGGGTGGACAGTGGCTCCATAAGGAGCTCCGAATGGATTTGAAGCCGGTGGTTGTTGTGGACCCATCATCATCATCATCTGCTGCTGCTGCTGCAACATGAAAGCCTGTTGCTGGTTGGCCATTGCTGCCATTTGTACATTATGTGGTGCAGCCACTGTGTTTGAGGCATAAAACGGATCTTGTGCTGTTGGATGCATCATGACACCAGCCATTGGGACTGGCTCCCAAGGGTTGTAGCTTACATTCTGGTTGCTTCTTCTGATTGCATCGTCATAAAGGCTGTCTAGTGTAAGCTTGTCTAATCCTCCCGCCTATTTTCAATATCAATAGAGTTGGAAAGTATTAGTGAAGTATCAGCCATTATGCTCAGCCCAAAGCATCATTCAATAGCAAAACAGCAATCTCACTCATTACTGAAACAGCTAACTTGTGTTTGCTGTGCAGCTCTGTGAGCGAGTGCATGTGTACTACAGCCATTAAATGTAAGAAAATATAAACATCTTAAATACCAGTTTACTGGCAGCCGCAGCACTCTCATTTGAGCTTGGAGTTGTAACAAGCGCCAACTCCCAGCCTGTAGTTCCATTAGCTTGAATTGGAGCAGTAGATGTTGGTTGAATATCTGTAACAACCACCAGCAGAAAACATATGAGCTCGCCCCTATAAATGTACAAATTTTTAAATCTTGATTAAAGCTTAATCCAATTGGCAAACTAAAGCTTATATTCTCAATTTCCTTAAATTTCCAGCTAGAGCTTTATTATTTAGAATAGTCTCTCTCAATCCTGGAACAGAACCAGTTCAAGTTGACTCTATCTGGGACAAAATTCAGTTCTCAACCTTCAGTGCAGGCTACGCATTACAAATCAATTGGATAAACTAAAAAATGGAAAAATGCCTTACCAACTGGAACAATAGCCAAAGCCATAGCGTTCTTCTCATCTAGTTCTGCAGCTTCAGGAGTAGGATCATTCAAACCCTAGAAACCGAGAAAAAAAAGGTTCTCCTTAGGGAAACTATGAAGGACTAATCAAGTTTATAGGCATGCTGGCCGTAAAAAGGTGTGTTCAATTATATTTTAATTTTTCCAAGATAAAAATATGTTACACATAAAAATAAGATTCAGATTAACTGAAAACTTTCCAATATAATAGTATGCAAAATACAAGAAAGAAAGATTTTGAGAATTACCAACAAATCAGGTGGTTCGGTTCCAGCAGCTTCTTCTTTGACTGGTTCAGCTGGAGGTGGAGGAGGCGATTCAGGACGTGCCTCCGGCACCTCTGGGGACTTCTTATATTCTATGGCCAAGACTTCCTTGGGGGAAGCTATTTTATTGTTAACCACCTACGTGGTTTAAAATAAGAATTAGAACAAATTGATATGGTCAGAATAATTATTATTCTGAACAATGAAGGCACCAAGATTACAATTCCTTCAATAAACTAAAACAAAATGTTGAAGAATTTTTCCACAGTTCACTAGGATTAAAGTTTTCCAAAAAAGATAACATTTAAACAACTATTAAGTGGCATATGCCACAAAGATAATGCAAAAAATTCCAAACAAAATAAGAGAACTCTAGGGGAAACCCAACGGGAAATGTGAATAATTAACACAATTTGCTCCAATTGATACCTAATTGTCCAATATGCACAGAATGGTGCATTATCCTTTTATTAAAAAAGAAATATAGGCTAAACATTACAAAACATGAAGTTTCATATTTTGTTTTTATATCAAACAAAATATGAAATGCCATGTGTGCAAACTGCAGACCTACACATGCCTGCCCTAGTGACAATAAGCCAAAATTTTGTAGTTTTTTGCTGTTGCAACCAGAAGCTAGGTTTGGACAGATTATTATAGCTCCTGATGGTCAAGGATACCCGATGTTCTTTTGCTTTCCCGTTTTCATATAATAAAGCAACATCGAAAATTATGTCTAGTTAAAATCTTCATATCCAAATCTAAGAAAGTTTAACAAAGAGCAGTTCCATACTTGATCCTTGACAAATGATGAACCCCGTGGAGCTTCTCTCACATACTCTTCCATAGCTTGTAGAAAAGATGCAGGGGGCTTCAACAAGAACAAATAGTTCTCTCAATAAAAAATTTTAGTTAAAATCAACGACAAAAAACTCAAAGACAGAAATATCTGTTCCAGAAGGCACCACAAGTGAGACATTAAACCTGCTCAATCTTAATAAACCTCTCTCCACGTCCAATATCAAGATTTTTACATATTTCATAGAATTCTGATAGTCGCTCAGCCTGAAAATATAGAGAATAGAAAATGACATAAAGTAAATTCCTATGCCATTAAAACTAAGCAACAGTCTGTATTAGAACAAATATTCATAGAAGATATTACCTGCTGCCCAGCCCTTCTGTATATATCCAGAGCCCTCAAAGCATCAGGGCGTTGCATCTCAAAGAACTGTCAGAAATTAAGGTTATCGTAAAGACTTTTATGCTCAATATCCAAATTTTTTACATAAAAAGCCAAGATTGCATCCTACCTTGTCAACCAAATTGACAGTACCATCACTTATAGCTTGGTAAATTTTAATGCTTTCTATAGCAACCTGTTTAAATGATAAAATTCTGTCAGGGGAAACAAGAATAATGTGAAGTTGATTAAAGCTAAAATTAAGGATAAGCAAAATGGTTACAAGTTTCACCCACCAATGACAGTGCTAACTGAATCACAAAGTTGTGAATTGCTGCCCCTTGTGGCTGCACAAAGTTTCATCAAATTTTCCCATTAGAAGAGTCTAGAATCATGTTAAATTTTGACTATAAGTCCACAAAGGATAGCACCCAATAAAAAAGTTAAACTTGACCTATAATTGACATGTGCTGGGACCCATAACTTGTGCTTAAATAACATTCTACCAGAATCACGTCCACGTTGAACTGATTGAACTCAAGAAATTACCTGGCAACCAAGCACACGGTAAAGTAGCTGTTGCAAAGATGGCAAATGTTCAAGCAGTTCAGCAGCGTCCAGATCTTTCGTTCTCTGCATCAAATTTGCAGCTATCAATTTCCTATAATCTACTTTTTCCACAAGATCACCAATCTAGAGTTTCACAAGTCAAATGCAACGCAAGAGAAATATAGAAATAAACGTCTGGCAGGATCCTTCAAATTGTGTAAATTTGGACTCACGCATATCAAGCAAAGTTACATAAAGAGGATAGAAGAGCATGCAACTACAACTGAGATAAGGTGCTGGAAACCATTTGCAGAGCCCTTTCAAAGACATTTTTAGGGGGATATGTCGTAATGCATGATCCATATCCAAAAAGTGACACAGGCAAGTATTATTGACGCAGTTTTGAAAATGACAGCACGAACTAAAAGAATTTGTGCATCTAGTAATTCACTTCCAATGCCGGTGTGACACTACTATAAAAAGTGTAGGGAGGAAAAGGGTGACAAAATTTGATCCTTCTGAATCTACCATTTTGAAGAGGGGGATCACTTCCTGATTAGCTTCAGCAGAAATTAACCTATTAGTACCTATCAAAAGTTTACACTTTCTTGATTTTGAACTGTCACAATGCAATATTTAGCTGGAAAGTAGCAATTTAAATGTGTGTGTGTGTGTGTGTGTGTGTGTGTGAGAGAGAGAGAGAGAGAGAGAGAGTGAAATCAAAATTCAAAAATGAAAGATCTTTATAAAAGGAACAAACTTCTTACAGGGCGATCTGTCTCAACATCATACTTCAATACGCGAAAGCACTCCAGTCTCTCCTCCAAATATAATGCATAAGTACGGACCCAAGCAGAATAGTCCCATGCTGCACAGCAGATCAAAAAAATCTCAAAAATAAAAATAAAATACCTAATTCTTCGATAGGAAAGTGTCTACAATGGGTGAGAGGAATTTGGTACCATTTGGACTGGAATCGTCTTTGAAATGAGCCATGTTAAGCATATGGCTTCTGCTTCTTCCATAATTAAGGAGTTCTTCATGAAATGTGGGGTCAACTTCCCTCAAAGCACGATGAATTACAATCAAAGTTTTCAATGCAACCTAGACAACCAATAATCAGTAAACCAAATTTCAACAATAAGCACATACATCAAATTGATAATAATACATAATGAATAAATAATCATGTAGTTCATCACCAGATCAACAAATATTCATATATAAACCACAGTCATCACCACTCTGAAGTGCTTAACCATCACTACTACCACTCTCATTAAATCAAATCACTCATTACAAACTGGACAACAAGAAATGCAGTCAATAATGAGAAATTACTCCAATGGTAAAGCATATTAACCGCACATGAGTAACTTATTGTTTCACAATTTCTTTTAACTAATTGGTTTCTTAAGGAAACAACATGCATCTCACATCAGACCATTCTAGTCACATGCACAATTCTGTAGGATGGCAAAGTTTATGAACATTATCTTTAAAGCGGCTTCTTTTAGCTAGATTTGTTTGATAGGGAAGATGAAGACCAAGATTATTATAAGTATAGATACAGAATAACTGAAAAAATATGACCATACATGAAGTCTCCACCTAGAGGTTACAAGCTATACCTTCAATTGCATAAAGGAACACTGCTCTATATAATCAAGGGCTCCTGACAATTTAATCACATTTATTATTTCTCCTATTCAAAATTAAAACAACTATAGTCTATAGAATGATAAAGAAATTCTTGATTTACTTCAGATAATAAAGGATAAACCCCTATGCTCATTCATCTTATGATAAAGTATCATTGAGGTGAAGCACATACCGCCCAATTATGTGTCTTTGCTAACCGCCTAGCAAGAGCATGGATGCAGTATGCAACATCTGCCCGAGGTCTTGTAGCTGAAATAGCAGAGAAAATAGCTGCAAAGGAAAAAAATAATAAAATCCATCAGGGCCACATTCAACAAATTACTTCTACTTAAAGATCACCAACGAATCAAGCACATAATTGCGTCCCATCTCCAACAGAGAACAAGAGAGAGCACCCACCTCTAATGTGTCTTTCTTTTGCTGGGCTCTCAACATGATTCGTGGCTTTAACAATAGCAATGTCCAATTCCTGCAAAGTTTTTTGCCACACCCAGATAGTTAGATACATCCACAGTTCAATGAGCCCTCAAAAGCTTTGTATGTAACCTGTATACCTTGTAATCACTGTTGACTTTAGCCAATGACACTGTGGTGGTGTCCTTGATGGCTCCAAGTGCTTTTCTCAAGCTATTTTGAGTACCCCCACCTGACATTCTCTACTTCTCAACCCTGAAATTCTACAATAAAACACAAAAAACACTTAACCTGGGTTCACTTGTATAAAACCCCATTACCCACCCAAAAATAATAAAACAAAATCCCACTCCCCAAAAAAACAAATTTAGTGACATCAAACACAAACCTACACCAAAGTTTAATATAATTCCTTAACAAACCACAATTTTTTTAAAATTAAAGAATGAAGCTCTTTTAACTCTAATCAGATCCAGCCCAGATAGAATTTCATCATTGACCACAAAATGGTTACCATTAAAAACCAAAATTCAACAAGTTTTATAAACAATCAATGAGTAATCATTATTCTATTTGAAGAAGAAAAAAAAAGACACAAGCTTTCAAATTTCTGATAGAAAAAACTCATCGAAGTCACACGAATAAAAGCATATATATGCATGACAGAACAACCACCACCACCAAAACAACGAAGAATGAGGCCACAAATGCAAAAGAAGTTTGATTCTAAAAACAAACAAAAACATCCGAGATACTCATCAAAGATCTGAAGAGAAAGAATGGCAAAAGAGTAAGAAATCTACGGTACAATTCAACAATTACATTCATAGTTAAAGCTCCAATATTTGAAAAACAAAAACAAAAACAAAAAAAACGTAGACAAACACAGAAGCAAAGAAAGACAGAGAGAGAGAGAGAGAGAGAGAGAGATCAGAAAGCTCGAATTACCTGTAACTCAATCAATGAGAGAGAGAGAGAGAGAGAGAGAGAGTAGAGAGAGAGAAATATAAAGGGAGGTGGAGACTGGTGTGTCTGCGACCAGAGAAAAGTCGACCAAACAATTGAGTTCGGTTTGGTTGGGTCGTCGGCGTCTGACACTGAGTTTTTTTTTATATTAAATAATAATAATAATAATAATAATGTAGTGTTTTTTTAAAAAACTTTACCTTTTTTTTTTTTGGGAAAAAGACTCTTGGATATTTTTTTATTATTGTGTATATCTATGCCAGTTTTCTCTACCTATCTGCGTGTCAGAAAAATACGGCCAATGTAAGAAATTTTGTACTATCCGCCCTTTTTAACTCTGTAGTGTTCATTCTCAAAAAAAAAAAAAAAAAAAAAAAAACTCTGTAGAGTTAAAAATTAGGACTTGATTCTCTGCACTCTCTTTTTTATGCTTCCTTCTTGCTTCTTACTCTACTCTCTCCCTTCGATTCGCCACGTTGCTATAAGGAGATCCTCTCCTTTTTTTTTTTTTTTTTTTTTTTTTTTAAGGAGATCCTCTGTTAAACTTAATTATTCGATTAAACCAAATTAGTTGGTAACCCCAAGCTGATCTCCCTACTAAAGAAAAGAAAATGTTAAATCTACAATATTTTTATAACGTTTTCACAACAACTCTCAAGTGATAGATTATTATTAGTTGTTATGGGTTGATAAAAAAATAATTTTAATTTTGATTTTAAATTAGAATCAATAAAACATAACATTTAGATTTGTTGTGAAAATATAATGAATATAGCACTTCTCATTAAAAAAAATGATGAATTACAAATATTTTTATAAACGATTAACATAAGTAAGAAATTCTATTTTGTATAATAAAAATAAAAATAAAAATTAAAAAATAATTAAAAAAAAAAAAGAAGAAAGAAAGAAATTCAACGACAAAAAGTCAACTTCGGCAATGCACCAAAAATTTGATATTAAAAGGAAAAAGGTAATATACAAAAGTTACACTTAGTTTTCGCTATGTAATGTAGTATGAAATTTTTTTTAAATATTCCTTGGCTTTTCTTTATTTGAAAATATTCTTTATTTGAAAATTTCTTGGCTTTTATTTTCCTCTTTTTTATCTTTGACTACTATTTATTTATCATTGACTATTCAAACATTTTCTTTGTGCATATAATAATAATTTTTTTTTTTTTATATAAGATAGAATTTCTACTCTAGCCTAATCTAAGTGTATATGTGTGTAAAGCCCCCTCTTGGAGACTTGAACCCCGGCTCTTACCTCCCACACCCCACAAGTACTTATATTTGTGGAATAACCACCGAACCAAGAATGCGCGATGATTTTTGTGCATATAATTATTATAATGCAATTTTATGCTATCAAGAAAATTAGTAATTCTAATGTATTTTTGGAGTATGGTGAAATGGTACTTCCTCTTCTCATATTAATGATAGAGTTTACTTATTAAATTAATGATAGGGTTCACCATGAATATAAAAGAAATACCTAAGAATTTTCTCAAGAAAAGTTTTTGGAAAGAAGTAGAGTACTTATAAAGGAGTAATGAACTTTTAAACGGAGTTTAGTGTTGTTTTTGCTTAAGGAGAAAATTGAATACTTTTGAAAAAGTTTGGTAGTACTTAGTATTAGCAACCTTAGGAGTGATTATTATATTTTACCCAACAATCTTCATATATCATTTATGTCTAAAATAATAGGTATTTAAATATTGAATTAGATATTTTGTACAAAAAGAACTTATCTAGTTTAATTAAATTTATTTTAAAAATATCAAGTTTTTTTAGTGTTGAATTATTTTCTCCAAAAAGAAAATGAGTTCTAAACAGTTTGAATTAACACAGTTTAACATTATTTCTAAATTTAAAAGTCAAATATGAAATATGATGAGGAAAAATGCAAACTTTCAAAAAATTGTGTAGTAATATATTAATATTACAAAAATTTTAGAAAAAGTTAAAGACTTTTATTGTTTATATATAGAAATGGTGGGTTACTCTTATATATAGTTTTTTGACAACTCATTTTCGTTTTAGGTACAATTATAATTTTATTCAAACTTGTTTTTTCGAAGAAGAAGAAGAAGAATACATGATTTAATCTATTCCAAACAAGTACTTAGACCATATAAGTGTACCAAGATGATGAGACTGAACAGAATCAAGTGTCTAGAATAGGTTGATCCATTTGTATAATATTTACACATGCACAAAACAGGCTATAATGTTCTTGATAAATTGTAACTTTACAAATTTGATCTTTTTACTTACAATGAGTATTTTTTTTTACTTATAATGAGTAACATTTTTTTTTTTTTTAAGTATCAACCTATGACATTCGCTGTTAATAATTGCTTTTTATAATTTTACCAAGACAATGAGTAGAGTAAGGAGGATTTGAACTAAACTATACCATTAAACTAGTTTGACTTCCACCAAATTCGATCATTTGGATATAAGAGTGATAAAATTATATATATATATATATATATATACATACTTATAAGTTTTGCTTGTCCTATTAATCAAATGGCCCATGTGGGTGCAGGTGTTTAAAGACAATAAATGGCTATATGTACTAGATCCATTCTTATAAACCATAAGTAACTTAAGGATTACCCTTTAGTAACAAATTCTTGTCTTTAGAACCAGGAATGGGAAGAAAGGGTAGTTGCTTAGAATCAAGAAAAGAAAAGAAAAACCTAATACTTCCAGCTGGCTAAAGACAGCCAGTTTTGAATTAAGGTTTGATCCTAACCTTGTTTTTTGATAAAACTACAAAACTGGCCTTTCCATTTTAAGAAAAACACACCTCTATTTTAAAATGGTGAATTGGATGGGGACCATTTACTTACCCAGTTTAATAACTTTAATGTATAATGATTGCCACATGCAACAAAAAGAAAAGGTACACCTACAAATTTAAAATTTGAACATTATTGCCATGATGAATTGGAGGCACCATTTTATTTTATTTTATTTTTGATTCTCTATGTTTTCATTGTCTATGATAATAATAATCCGTTAAAAATACATGAACATAAGAAAAAAAAAATAGAAATATAATTTCTTATTCAATTTTAGCAAAAGGTATTTGAAAGTTCAAAATGTGTGTAAAACACCCTTGAACGTTTAGACCCCAAAATATAAAATATTAATTCAAACTTATTATCAAACAATTAATGTGCTGAACATGAACATAAGCCAAACACAGAATTGATAAACAATCTAAGTCAATTATAATCACATCCACAACAGAAAATAAAAGGTAAAGATAAAGGAAGAAATATGCAAACACAAAGACAACACGCAATGTGTTATCAAAGAGGAAATCGAAACCCTTGGCGTAAAACCTCTCCGCTGCCCTCCAAGCGGTAAATAATTCACTAAAGAATGTAGTTGGAATATATGAACAGCAGAAGACACTCCAAGCCTAATTTACCCAGTGTACCTAAGCCCTCTAAGCTTCTTGCTCCAACGAGGTTGTGCCGAACCTATTTCTTCTTTAACTTACCAGATTCCGCTACTAGACCATAACATCAACCACTAGACATTGGTTCCTTCCAAACTGCTTCCCTTAGCACCAAATGTACATTTTCACAGACGTAGGTGTGATGAGAAAATGATTTGGTCAATAACTTCTCAAGGATGTATTAATGGAGAGGAAGAGAGTAAAGGAATTTGATGAGTCTCTTAGGTAAAGATTGTGGATGAGGCAATCTTGTTTTCTCTAGGGTTTCTCTCTCAAAATTATCTTTGGAAGCTCTATCTATTTCGTGGGTATAAGGGTTTATATATAGTGGTATATGTTTGGAATACGAAGAGTCAGTTTTTGCCAAACAGGGTAACTTGGCGGCTTGACCTAGCGGCTTGTNAACCCTAGAGAAAACAAGATTGCCTCATCCACAATCTTTACCTAAGAGACTCATCAAATTCCTTTACTCTCTTCCTCTCCATTAATACATCCTTGAGAAGTTATTGACCAAATCATTTTCTCATCACACCTACGTCTGAGCATTCCTAGCAAAAATGTCACATATTTACCATTAAATATTACAAAAGTAATTTATTCTGTATTCAGTTTACCATAAGATTATTCTTCTCAAAAAAAGTTTACCATAAGATTACTTGGCAACAAATCTAAGAAAATTCATACGTTCTGATATTAATTTTAAATTATTTCCATATCTATCACCTGCCGTCCTTTGAAATTCTAAGTAGTCAATGATGAATGCCAAGTAAAAGTATCTAAAAATAAACTTTCAAACTATAGATATATTCAACGTAAGCTGATTAAAAATATATGACTATTCTCAGTATTACTGCCTGATGCATCTCATCCCTCCGAATAAAAAGATGGGTCTCTATAAAATTAAAAGTGGCTTTAATAATCGGCGTTTCAGCTTTTCTCTGAATCAATAGGCAGTGGTAAGGGTGAGTCCAGTTCGTTCAAAAGCAGCAGTTTGTCTCTAAAGCAGCTTGAATTTTTTTTTTTTTTTTTTTTAATTTTGCTTTTGATCCATGTAAGTGGAGAGAATTGTCTAATTTTATACTATAGAGAAAATATCTCACATGACTTTCTCATAAAGCAACTTTCTTAAATTTGATGGATCTAACATACATGTGAGACTCATATAGTCATATGTGGCTAGAGTGGCACTCAATGAGATATCTCATAAGATACTTTTTCTATGTGAGGGGACAAAATACTCTCAGACCATATAACTTATTGGTATTTTAATAATTGTTTAAAAAAAATTAATACAAGTGGAGAAGAGGGAATTCAAATTCTAGTTCTACTTAGTGGGTTCCAGTTAGCTCAATTAGTAAAGTCTTTGATGATTGTATAAGAAATCTGGGGTTCAATCCCTGCCTACACCAAAAACTGATTGGTGTCTTTGTCTGATGATAAGAGCTATCATTAGGAGCGGATGTCATAAGTTGAAACTCTAAAAAAAAAAATTATAGTTCTTCTTATAAGTTATAAGCGAAATCAGACAATGTCACCAAGTTGCATGATTCTTGGTAGCATTTATAAATAGTTAAAATGAAGGGGTTAGATTTTAAAAGAATTGAATGCTATTATGACAAAGTCATCTTTTATTATCTTTGATACCCTTAATTATATATGGCTATTTTGATCTATGAAGTAAATAACCATCAATAGAACAATGTTTTTCTCGTCGAATAAGAAATTTGGGATTCGAACATCGCCTACACAATAATCCAATTGATGTTTTAACTTGATAATAAAGAATAATTATCATAGAGTGGATTTAATAGGTTTAAATTCTATCATATTTATAAAGAATATCAACTTCCTTTTAAATTTTATAAAATGAGATCACATGATAAAGAGTTGTGAATTTAAAATTTATCATTTGAGGTGCATCAATAGTGTTATTATATGCATAAAAAAATAGTGAGATTGAAAATTTAAATCTTATCTTGATTGAGGAGCTTTTCTAAAACAGTGATTTTTTTTTTTTTTTTTTTTTTAATTGTGTCTTCTAATATATATATATTATATTTAAAAAGCACATATTAAAAACATATATGCTTGACTAAATCTCGACAGTATAATTTTATTTAATTTAGATGATCAGATCTTAATTTCATATATTATTTGTATGTATGATTTTAAATAACTGGAGATAAATTTTTTAAATTATAATAATATGAGATAATAATTTTTTTTTGTCGAGTAAGTCAATGTGAAATATAATAACAAATAACTTAATTTATTTAGATGCTCCTTTAGAACCTAATGTTTCATTCAAATCTGAAATATAATAATTTATTACTATTTTTTCATTTTCTTTTTCTATGACCTGATTTTCTAAGAAAGGTTTGTTGAAACTTTGAATCAAATACAAGGTGTACATTTTCCATGCCACTTAAATGGTATAAGTTTTATTGCGTATATTACTACTAGGAATCTAGCTCTAAAGCCCACAGCCAATTAATATACAAAATAACTCTTAATTCAACATTTTAGATTTGGTCATTTGCATTATTTTTCTCTATTTTATCACTTTTATCATTTCCTCAATTGATAAGTCATTTTTATTATTTTTATCAATATTATTTTGAGTTTTCTAGTTTTTCTCTTCTTTTTTTTTTTTTTTAAATTTCTCAACTTAAATCATTTTTTTTTTACTAATACATTAATTGCTATTATTTAAATATGACCAAACCACCTCAGATTACCCTCTTTTATTAATAGGAGCTATCTCTATTTTTAAAAAGATTTAATTATCTCAATTATATATATATATATGTGTCTGTGTGTGTGTGTGTGTGTGTGTGTGTATTTTGTTAAAAGTATTTAAAATTTTTTGATAGGAAAAGTATTAAAACAAATGAGAATAAAATCGGATTTGATAAGAATCTTTTTATTTTGGATAAATTGCAAATTACACCCTTAAATCTTGGAAGTGATTGAATTTTACACTCTGAAATTTCAAAATTTGGATTTTACCCCTTAAAGTTTGGGGTGTTTAGATTTTACACCTTGATATTTCAAAACTTGGATTTTACTTCGTAAAGTTTAGAATTGTTTAGATTTTATACCCCAAAATTTTGAAACTTTAGAAAGTAAAATCCAAATACCTTAAAACTTTAGAGAGTAAAATCCAAACATTTCTAAAACATAGTGGGTAAAATCTAAATTTTGAAATGTTAAGGTATAAAATCCAAATATCACCAAATTTTAGGAAGTAAAATCCAAATTCTGAAACTTCATTGTGTAAAATTTAATCTCCCCAAATTTTAGAGGTGTAATTTACAATATACCCTTCTATTTTTTATTTTTTAGAATCTTGAGCTATATATAATATATGGTAAATCCAAGGGTATTTAACAAAAGACATCACATCACAGCTATTTGGGGCATGTGGAACATTGATAGATACCAACCTGCCAACAGTGATCCCTATTATAACCCATGTGAATGAGGATCATGACACCTCTCCGAATCCCATCCCATCAAAAGGACGATCGTACCCCAAAACTAAAACAATACAACAACCAACAACCACGCAGCCAGGCACCACAAATATGAATATGACTAACTGACCCTTCATCATTGGGGCATGTGGAACATTGGTAGATACCAACCTGCCAACAGTGATCCCTATTATAACCCATGTGAATGAGGATCATGACACCTCTCCGAATCCCATCCCATCAAAAGGACGATCGTACCCCAAAACTAAAACAATACAACAACCAACAACCACGCAGCCAGGCACCACAAATATGAATATGACTAACTGACCCTTCATCCATGCCTTTTTACCTAAAGTGGAGTCAAAGGGTAATTTGGATTTTGTCATCAAATGTCTAAGCACATGAGCATTTAACGCTTTATTAAGTAATATTTTTATACATTTTATAATAATAATAATAATATGTCAAATTGTACAAAATATATCCAAAATTTTATGTATAATCACAATAAATTTATGAATGTAAGAACAGCATAGGTGTTTGTATAATAGAAAAAAAATGCTATATTTTAGCTAATTAAAGTCAAAATTTACTTACATCAGTTTATGTGTAAAAATGCATAGCTGCTAACTTATTACAATAATCATGTAAATTTACACTAATATTATTTATTTTGCATTTAATTTTTTGTTATTTTTTTTTTTACATATTTTAAGGATGAAGAAAGAGAGTGGATAGTAGTTATTGTGTGTGTGAAGAAATTAAAAAAAAATAAAAAAATTAAGAAAATTTAATATTTTAATGAAATACAACGTAAAATAGGTAATATGTATGGTGTTTTGAAAAATTAGTACTTAAAATATAAAAAAAAGAAGTAAATTCATATGTTAAAATAAATAATAATTTTGCAATGCTGTCAATAAACTATTAAAATATATATTTTATTTTTTGATAAATTATTAAAATGTGTATTTTATTTTTGAAAAGTGCACGTTGCAGCTTAAAATTAAGGACCCCATTATTGAGGTTTTGTTTTGCTACGGTACTTTTCATCCCCATTACATTTCAGGACCCACCTCCAACCTGTGGACCAATGGGCCTCCGCTGTACTATATTTCACGGAACACGAATGGATGTGGATGGTGGGGGCCCACTCTCCATCTTCGATTCCTTTGAAGATCTGTTCACCGTCTGATTTGTTAAATTTTTTAATGTACAAGGTTTTTCTCGTGCAGAGTGGATAGTAGTTATTGTGTGTGTGAAGAAATTAAAAAAAAATAAAAAAATTAAGAAAATTTAATATTTTAATGAAATACAACGTAAAATAGGTAATATGTATGGTGTTTTGAAAAATTAGTACTTAAAATATAAAAAAAAGAAGTAAATTCATATGTTAAAATAAATAATAATTTTGCAATGCTGTCAATAAACTATTAAAATGTATATTTTATTTTTTAATAAATTATTAAAATGTGTATTTTATTTTTGAAAAATGCACGTTGCAGCTTAAAATTAAGGACCCCATTATTGAGGTTTTGTTTTGCTACGGTACTTTTCATCCCCATTACATTTCAGGACCCACCTCCAACCTGTGGACCAATGGGCCTCCGCTGTACTATATTTCACGGAACACGAATGGATGTGGATGGTGGGGGCCCACTCTCCATCTTCGATTCCTTTGAAGATCTGTTCACCGTCTGATTTGTTAAATTTTTTAATGTACAAGGTTTTTCTCGTGCAGGTTACCCCTATTTTATTTTCAGCCTGTCTGTCTATAGTCCAAGATTTGACATTTGCATTTGTTTTGGTTGCGACTTTAAAGAAAGTCCATGTAGAAAGGAAGCTATATATATATATACACACACTTTATCTTTAATCGTAGTTTTTCCTTTACCAAACAAAGTCTATACAGTAAAGGTCATTGTAGTCCTTAATTGAAGCTATGTCCGTGTATAAGTTTTTATAGTTAGGATTAAAAAAAAAAATTATATGTCAACTAATTGTGTTGCTGAATAGTTAAAATGAAGTGGGTCAAAAAGATTCAGTCACAAATTAGATTACTCTTTTGAAATGATGTGTGCCCTTTGGATTAGATATTGAGATGTTAGTGGCATATCATTTTCATACAATAAGCCAAGCCACCCACTATAAAATTTATAAATCTATACAAACTTGTAGACTATAAACTCTACAAAATGTAACATCTTCGGTAACTTGAAAAAAAATGTATATAATTTATAAATAGTTCTCCCTATATATATATATAGGGAGAACTTTTTATCATACCATCCAATAGCTTTGTCTTGGAGTAATTTAAAAAATCCAAACGTAAATGTTCTTGATGTTTTTAAGAGTATTCGCAGTGGAGGAGGTAAAACCTCCAAAGAGCTATTTTTAGCCTTAACAACCAAAATACATACTTTATCAATGGGTGTAAAGTTAAAAAGGTTTGGCAATTTGTTACAGTAAACTGCTATCTCTAAGAGCATTCACGGCAATAGTTTTAAAGAATTTAGCTTTTAGCACTTCAAAAAGCTACTTTATTTATTTTACCAACTCATTTTACTAAACACCCAACATCATAGTTTTATTTTAACATACAACATTAAAATAATATAAGCAATATAATAAAATAATATCTCTAACACAATAAATAACAGCCATAGCCACAACCACCCGTAACAACCATAGCCATAGCCACGAAAACCACCACCCAACCACAACTACAGCCACCACAACCCACAACTGCAACACCCAACCATCACAATCCCTTTAAATTGCAACCCACCAAACCCAAAGCAAAAAAACCTCCCAAAACCATCATCACCGCCACCCACAAAGGCCACAACCCCTACAAATCAGAACCCCCACCACCCAAAAGCAAATCACAAACCCACCAAACCCACGTCACAACCATCGATCCAACCCACAATCCCCACAAATAACAAATCCACAACACAATCACCTATCAAAATCCAACCACAACTCCACCAAAACTTAGCCATGACTTCACCGAACCTAGCCACACTTGCCGAACCACCGTAACTCTAATTAAAAACCTACCAAAAATCACTGTAAGACCCACAAACTGAACCACCCACAAACCATGAAGTTGACCCACAATAGAGACCCACGAGATTGATGGTGAGAGAAAGGAGAGTGAGTGAGGGATTCAAAGAGCTAGGATGGGAGAGAGAGAGAGAGAGAGAGAGAGAGAGAGGAGATTAAATAAAAGTGTTATAAAAAATTGATAATAATAAGTTACAGTCAGTTGCTACTAGTAGCAACTTACTATAGCAGTTTGCAAATTTATATATATATATATATCACCACTGATGTTGGGTGGTTTTAGCGTTTGAAGGGGTAAAATAGTTCCCCCCCCCCCACCCCACTATTTTACCAACTTTATTGTGAATGCTCTAACAATTTAGAATAGCAACAAAGTTATAAAAAAAATTTATTCGATTTCTCTTTTTTTATTTTTATTATTATACTCTCTCTCTCTCTCTCTCTTCAAACTTCTCTCTTTTTTCTTTGGCTTAGCCTCTCTCTACACTCTCCCCCCTTCTCTTCAGTCTTTTTTCTTTTGGTTAGGGTTGTTCATGCTCCAATTGCAACCAAAGAAACTGATTGCCACCGATCCGATCGCACCATTGGAGATACATGCCAACGATTGATTGGATTTGTTTCAAAGATCCAAGCTCATGTTGCTCCAATCTCCAACCTCATCTTTGTCTTCCTCAAGCTTCAGTTACAAATGTGGTTTGGGTTTTTGAGATCAAGCTTTGGTTTTCTCTCTTTGAGATCTCAAGTATGATGGGTTTTTTAGACCAAAATTTGATTTCAGATATACTTTCTCTCTGGTTGTGTGGTGTTTTATGTTCTATTCTCTCTCTCTCTCCTTTTTATTTTATTTTATTTTTTATTTTGAAACTAATTAGGCTCCAACAAACGAACTAACTAAAGTCACCACCAATCAGAATTTTTTTTTTATACCGGTGAAGGTGGTGGTTGGCAAAGGGTGTCGGTGGTAGACAAGAGAAAAAGATGGAGAAGAAGATAACGAAAGAGGAGAGAGTAAGGATAAAGAAAAAATATTTAAATGAATGGATAAAATAACTTTATAAGTTGCTAAAAGCTAATTTTTTTTAAAGCACCACTGCTGTGAATGCTTTAACATGCATGCAAATGCCAAGAGTTTTTAACTAAATTAACATTTTTTGGTGCTTCAAACAAAGACATTTATGATTTAAATCCTCCCTCTCCTAACTATCGAATTATAAAAAATATTAAATAAAACATACATATTATATTTCGTGTCAATTAGATATTGTTCGCTTTTTGCTCCATAAGCTCATATTTTTGTATATAATGTTGAGGTTATAAATCCTTAAAAATTAAACATTCTATAAATGATATAGCTATTAACCTCTAATCTTCTTGATATGTTGTATACTTGAATTCATGTAAGCCATAAAGAAACCATGTAATCCATGGTTAATCGTCATAAATAGATATTTGACAGAACGTGATTGAGTGATTTTATGAAAGTTATGGTGAAACATAACTTCAATCCATCTGGGCCGGCCATCCCCAAAAATATATCCAACTGGGCGAACCCTAAGAAAAGAGATGATCAAATTATCAATATTTATCACGATTCATGATTTTCTACATCCCTTTTTTTTTTTCTTTTTTTTTTTTATTTTTTTTTTTTGAGAATGATGATTTTCTACTTGATTTAAATGGATACGGATGACGTACTTGGGAAGATGATAATATTGTTATTATGGTTATCCCTAATCATTCAATAATGCAACTTCGTTCAGACAGCTGAGATCATCCTAATTGTATAGTCGGACAATAAAGATGTAAGACTTCCTCCTTTTTGTAATGTTACAAGTCCCATCCTATCTCTATTACCTGCCTCCATTCTTTGTTTAATTTCAACTGTTAGTCATAGTCAGGTTGTGACACTCTTTGACATTTGGACACTTCTTACCATAATAATACCATTGACAAACTTTCCAAACTCTTTTGCTCCCCATCTGATGGAGTTAGATATAATCAACAATACCAATGATGACTGTCCATTGAAGAAATTTTTGTATGCATCAAAATTTATAGAAGCAAGGCTATTATTTTCAAGTACATATTAATATATTTCAAATACCATTTTAAAAATAATTTGTACACTGAACGCAATTTGATGAAAAAGGGCCTGTTCGACCTTAGACTTTTGATAAACTTTGTCATACACGTGCCAAATTCAAAATGGCCCCCCAATTTACAAACTTCTTGTATGATCCTAGGGTCTTGCGGTCAGTGACATATTTTCCGTGTGTGTTGAGATTACATCTTTGCCCACCCTAACCCCCAACCCAAGAAAAAAATAGACAAGAAACTTATACATAAATGATTTGTTTTGTTTTTTTTTATAATTAATTTATTTGTTTCTCAATGAAAATTACAATCTCAATATAATAAATAATTGGGAAAATTGATTGAACAAATAGTAATGTTACAACTTACAAGTTCCATACTGCATGACCCAATTGCCTCTGAATCCTGTAAAGCTTTTTCAAAATTGTTGATTAATATAGGACACTTTCAAGATCTCTTGACAACGGCAGTAGCGAAGTACGGATGGTGGCCGAACTCAAAAGAAGCCTTTAGTGTAGGGTCGAGGGCTCCTACCCGGGAAATAACATTTAAGGCAATGCTATTGTGCTCTGCCACTTGCTCTATTTTTCTGAGTTCGGCCAATTTGTCAGGGTCGTTGGAAAAACTACTCTTAGCCTCCTTTGCAATCCTCTGAGCATCTTTAAAGTAATTGTACATAACCAGGGTCTAGGTGAAGAAAGAGAGATCAGTCATGACTGTATGAGAGAGGATTATAAACACGTGTACAGGGTTGATGAAACACTTACGGATAAGCGAGCATAGGTTGTGGATTCCCTGAATGAGTGGAATGAGACGTGATCAAGAATACAAGCTTTCTGTAAAAGTTCAAAGTGCTGAATAAATCTCTGCAAAAGAAGTTAAAAATTTTGTGAGAAGACAAATTTTACATATTAAACTAAAAAATCATGAGGCAAATCGAACGGAGAAAGAAGCAAAAAGCAATCTAGTCCGTATCGTAGCTCACATGATTATAATGATGGAACTTTGTCGAGATTTAGATAATTAAATTTATTTTAACATGTAAATTAATCAATTTCATATGCAAAAATAGTAGTCACTTTCTACTAGTGTCTTGAAGATGTATCTCAGGAAAGATTGTTTCCTCCATCCACACCAAGAAATTTATAGTGGTGGAAAAACAATTGAAATTGGCCTCAATATAGCTTAGAGATTATTCCAATACCATGTTTTCCCACCATGGCTAGGATACTTCAGATATAAACAAATATATAGAAAATAAGCTTAGAAGCTATACCTCTTGCTCTGTATTAAAAGGATTTCGACTTTGTAAGATCATGTGTTCATTCCTCAAAGCAGCAAGCATCTGCAAAGAACCGACAGATATGTACAACTTTTGAGATTTTCTTGAATATAAATCACGAGTAGTGCATCAAAGTAGAATATCTTTAAGCAAGGGACCTATATTTAAGACCTGTCATCACATCTACAACATATGATGGCCTGTCTAATTTAAACCAGAAAGACCTCTTTCATAAACCTGACCAGAGTATGGGTCTACCAACCACAAAACCCAAGAACCTTGCACAGGTCAGGAAGTCAACATTTATTCCCAAGCAACTTAAATGGCATTTCATAGAAGTGGTCATCCATGGTCTCATCAAATAAAATTAAAATCAAGCAGAATTACCATTGTGAGCCCTTCAGCAAGACATATTTGGCATTGAAGAAACAAGACTGCTGGTGGGATTCGATATTCCCTTGCAACATCCTTCGGGTAATCCCTTTTCTTCTTGCCCTTTCGTTTGCCTGTTCGAAAGCACAGGAACACATCAAATTGGTATAGTTTTTTTTTATTGATAAGTTATGCATGCAATAAGCTTGAACCCATGACCTCGCCCTCCATCCCATTATTATAGGAGGAGGAAGCGCCAATTGAGCTATAGCTCATTGGCCAACTGGGTATCATAAACTCAATAAAATTTCTCAATAGAGATACAATCACATGCAGATTACAAAAGAATCTAGTTCAGTTGTTCCCAGATATCTGATTGCAGATAGAAAGAAATAGAACACATTCACAGGGACCCGCTTAAGAGTTTCTTCATCCAAAATCACCTTAATCAGATAATCAATGCTACAGGCTTTCTCTGAACTATCTGTCAAATTCCTAGCCTACCAAAGAACACAGCATATTACATGTTTGGAATTATTTAATATTTTATTCCAACATCCTCATTTTCAAAGATGCAAAAAATCCACGGGTCTTATGTGTCTAATTAGATTCATCAAACACTGCAAGTTTCTTATCAAGTACCAAGTGACCAACTAGCGAGCATACTTACCCATGTCATTCTTTGCTGCCATCTTAAGATGTGTTTTCTCTGAAAGCTTAATCAAGACAACATAAATATACCAGTATACCATGCAATATTCACTTGGGGAATAGAGCTCCAACTCAAAACCCAAAATGAGAAAACGCGAAGCTATCCAGTATGTTTGCTCCTCTACCCAAAGGAGGATATGTTGGAATATTTTCACACAGACGTTCTGCAAAACCATAAAAAAAAAAAAAGGTTTGAAATAGATCCTACTGGTGAAAGCATCAGGGTTTGATAATTTTAGCAAATTTATAAATCATAAAAATCTTGACCAAACAAGCAAGCACTTTCTACTATACAGGTAGAAGACAATTCAGTTAAACCTATGGCAGACTAACATACCTCATCTTCTGGAATGCTTGACACTTCTCCAAACTCCTTTCTAAACGCTAGCTCTAGCTGTTTGCCAACAGATAAAGGAACATAGATGCATTAGATATCAAGCCTAATTCTTCTTGAAAAGCCAACATGAGATTCCTGGCTTAAGTTAAAATCAATAATGTAGTATAAATGTCAATGTGGCAAAGGTAACAGCCGCCTTATGCAGAATTCATGTTTGCTCCTAAAGTTACATCATACTTCGAACCATACAAGTAAATATATCAGTTATATTTGCTGAATTACAAAAGATACAGCTTTGATGGGACTGGGGACACAGATCACTGATCTAAAGTTGGCAGTTAACTCAAACACCGTTGAGTTATGAAGATATCATGTTTCAGGGTATAGTGCAATTTTTAAGGCAAATTCTCAGGGTAAACTACCAATAATAAACAAGAAGGAGGGTTATGGGATGCTTTTTGAAGATACAATCTTATAAGAACAAAGTAGCCACAAGCTCACTGAAGCAGAGAAAGGAAAATCAGATTACACCCCCTGTTATGATAACTTGCATGAAATGAATTTCAGAAAGAGAAGAACAAACAAATTAATAACGCACGTGAAATATGGTCTACAAATATGGGACAAACCTGCACATAGATAACACGCCAATCTTGTAGCATTTTCCCTAGCTTACGCCTTTGCCATGCAGCATTTGTACAAAGAATTTTGAGCATATTGATTACTAACTGCATTACATAATGACATTGAACATATTAGATGAAGCACCTTCCGCAACAAACCAGAAGAATGTTATAAGCTGTCCTGCTGCAGACATGCCAAGTGACAACATAAGTATAATTTAACAATGCTATCTTCTGATGAAGCTGTTGACCTAAACTGATTACAATAAATATAAATCTTTCTTGTGTGTGCGTGCAGGTGTTTGTATTTAATAAGTAATATACGGATAATAGGATTTCAATGACCATTTCCCCAGATTCCAAACTCAACCCAAACCGGCGAATAGAACTAAATAAGAGGACAGAGTGGGATTATCATTACTAAAATGACTTGGGAATAGAGAGCAATGGCATACATAATTATGCCAAAAGATGATATTGTCTTCACCTGCCCTAATTGCACAAAATATTCATTCTTCTGAACATCATGGTTCTTTGCAACTTCGGGCAACACTGCAGCTCTGGTGATAACAGCAAACATAGAATCCCGTCCATAGAGTTTCCCATCTTGAACCAGCAGAAGCTGTTCAAAAGTTATCAGGTTGAGAATCCAGACGTAAGAACATAGACAGAGAAATAAGTACCTCAAATAAAGTAGACATCAAGACATTCCCACAAGATCAAGAATTATTAACATTCTAATGCAGATCATAAGCATCATATTGAAGCATATATTACAAACAAGGAATTTGTAAGTGAGGCTATAATACCTCTGCCACTATGTGCTTCCCAAAATGCAGAATATCTTATTTTTGGTCAAAGCTTCATGCTACAGTGTATAAACATGTCACCTGGACGTACAAATTTCTCAATAATATAGTTCAAAGACATAATCCACTCCCAAGTTTATGCTCTGGCTCATGAATTTGACAGCACAACTAGTGTCACCCTGAACATCAGCTTTAGTTTCATGTAATTAACTATCACCAGCTTTTTTACTACTCACATGACTGTTGTATTTTTCATAATTTTAATGAACTTGATTGTTCAAATATAAACAATTAGCACCAAGAGCCTTGTAGCTCAACTGACACCTCCTAATGTTTCCAGCAAAGACATGTAGGTTTCAAATCCCTCCTCCCCCATTGTAATTATTGAATTATCAACAAAATATAAACAGTTAGCATGCAGACATTTTTCCTCTATAGTACATTTCCAGTGTACTTGGTTTTTTTTTTTTTTTTAAATAAAATTTGTTATGTTACTTATATTTTAAAAAAAAGGACTTTCTTTTTTCAAAATAAATCACTTTTTTTTTAATCGACCAACAATGGGGTTACCCCTCCCCTCCCATGCATATAACCAACATAAAGAGGGAGACAACCACTTGGCATGCAGAATTTTTTTGGAATAAATGTTTCTTTTTTCTGTTTCTCTGTCTATTTTTTATTGGTAAGTTACACACACAATAATTTTTGAACAGACAACCCCACACTCCACCTTGTTTTACAGGAGGAGAGGGTATCGTTTGAAATACCATTTAACATGTAGGTTCAACTTTTGGAATGCAACTGAATTTCATTAAAAATGCAAAAAGGGAGCCAACTCTAGTACACGGGGATGCAGTAAAGAATTTAACAATGCAGTAAAATTTATCAATTCTTAAAAATAGATGCAGTAAAAATCAACCTGGAGATGAGCTCTTGCAACCAAATCAGGTTGAGATTTTTGGAACTGAACCACAAACTGCAAAACACCTTCTAATGATGGATCCAATGAGTAGGAACAAATAATGTCTAGATCATGAAGCAGTTTCACAAAATATTCAATGGCCTGGCAGAACACAGACAAAAAAATCTTAAGACATTGGGCATTTTTATTTATTTATAAGTTTTCATAAATAAAAAAGAAATTTTATGATACAAAGACTTACAAATGCAATTACTAGACATATCAGAAGTAATTATCTAAATACTTACCTTTTTCCAACTAAGGATTTTAATTGCACGCGGTGGAGTAGGTGCAGATAATCTACAATTTAAGCTAGCATCAAACCCAATAGGCTGACAGCCAGAAGCAGTTGTTCTATCTTCTATGCCATCCTCACTAGTTCCACTGGCACTAGATCTAAGAAAATCTGATGATCTATAAATGCAGTCTAGCTCTGATAGGCAGGTAGCTATATGTTTCCTTGCCAACTCCAAACCTCTCCCTTGAGGCCGCCTCATAGATGTAAGAACATGGTAAAAATGCTGATAACAAAGAAAAGATGTTGAAAATACCAATTAAACAAAATTTGATCTGGGTTTTTGGTCTATGCACTAGAAAAAAGGTCATAAAACAGTGTGTATGCACAAACACCAGGAAAAGAGACCAAATAATAACTCAGAGGAAAACATGGAAAGTAAATGGCGAGGCAGAACCAATTTTTTTCACTTGTATGTACCAAAATAGAGATCTCAAGCCTGCAGTGTCAGGAATAATCAGAGTTTGAAAAGACAAGTAGGGTAAAACATCACAGAAAATGAATTAACAAATTCTTTATGTTTATACAAGAGTAATACGTACAACAACAAAAAAATGATAACCCTAACTGATGCATCTTGTCAAGGGCTACAAGCATAAACTCTCAATAACTCTTTCAAAAAATCAAATAAATATTCAAAGCACCAAAGATATATACAAGATGCTATGTACTGAAGCACATAATAATGATCCAAAAACAATAGAAGGGGTGCTAATGAGCATACTTTCAGAGGATAAAACATAAATTTCTATGCAGACATATACATGCAATCATAGATGATGCAGAGACAATAACCTAAATAATTACAGAACATTAAAGAGTCTACACAGGATAAGACCTTACGAAAGCGTAAGCGGCATAACAAGGCTTTACAGTAGCCTTCTTCTAAATCAAGATTTGTTTGTAAGGGCTCCATATCTGCATCAAAATAGCAAGCAAATACATGAAGAAAATGTTTCTGAAGATTAGAACTTACATGCAGTGAGAAAGTGTGCCTGATCCTATAAAGCAGAAAGTGCTATCAATGCCAAAGGCTAATACAATGAGATAAAGTTTTTATTACACTGAACACTAACACCAAGAAAATTTGAACATGTTTGCCACATAGCCCAAAAATTTGTTAGTTTAAGTAGCATACCATTGCTAGCATACCTTCAGACACTCATTAGCAACCACTTCTAATATCTCACAACATAGCAACAGAATGGTCTTACAATTAAGAAAAACCAGATAGGGCCATGGTAAGGTATGTTTGACATAGAGGTTTACAAGATAAGAAATTGTGGGCAAATTTTTAAACATGTCTTACATCATATATGTAACAATTCACGCTTAAGATCAACCAACCCTAGTCTAGCCTAAAAAAATAAAAACAAAGAAGAGCAACCATATTCACCATATGTGACTCCTTTGAATCCTTTGCAATCTTGACAAAAAATGACTTGCTTATAAAAAAAAGAGGAGGAACATAAGATTCAAGCAAGTTATCTGACAACAACCTTCTAAAACTCTTCTTCTAGACGAGGGGGCTTTGCAAGCACGCAATTGGCGAGAAATTGTCTCTTCAACAGCATTTAGCAATGACAAGCACTTTTCATCTCCATCCCCATCCAAAGGAAGGCCATATGCCATTGTAAAAAGATCATCTTCCTGCCAAACAAACAAATGAGACAAAAAAGTATTTCTAGATAGTAGGTTTCATTTTTTTTTTTTTAAAATAAAAAGATGATTAGAAACAACAGATTGAAATTTAATGAAGGTTAATAACTTATTATATGCAGTCAATGAAACTTTTCTTTTAGACTAAAAATGAAATCTTTGGCAGTGTTGGTAAAAGCACACTTATGCACACTCAATGTGCAAAGCATCAACCTTTAAGCACTTTCCGCACCTAAAGCAAAGTGCCTTCTGTACACTTAATTTTTTTGAGCTTTTAATAAGCTCAAATGGCACCTTTTGAGAAATATATCTAAGTGACCACATGATCTCACCACACAACACCACTAGGAAAAAGTCCAGCGTCCGGACAAATCCAGTTAAAAACATGCTACTAATGATGGAAAGACTATTAATTAAAATGAAGTAGCTGAGGAATATGATACATCTCTTGCGATGACAATGATGATTGTCATCTGCTTAATGAGGATGATGATTATATACTTTAGGACTGCATTGCATTGCTTATGTTAGGCATTGAAGTCGCTACTTACTATTTTAGTACTTTTTGGCCTTTGCCTTTTGGGTATATTTTAATTCAGCCATGTACATCATTTTAATCATAGCTATCAAATATCATGGTTGTCTGTGTATATTTTATAAAGGACAAGAGAATTATAAAAGATGCTATGTCTTAATTTAATATCATTAGTTGTTCACTTAGTTGTGCCATATTGTACACTAATAATTCTTTTCAAATTTACTATAATATTTTTTAAAGATGTGTGCTTTACTTCAATCAGGCACGTGCTTTGCACTTATGTGCACCTCACACTTTCACCAACACTGATTTTCGGCCAAGAGGATACCAAAAAATAATTTAAATCAACAATTACTATTACATACATGCAGTCTAAAACTAGCATCACTTTCTCACTTTTACTGTTCTCCTCACATCATACAAGGAGCCATAACAACAAAATACTGCAACATTCTTTTAGTTTTAGGAATCACCTCCCCAACTGTCTGTACTTGACAAAAAACTAAAATTACCTGAATATTAAACAACTCCTTAAGGCAATGTTGACTTTAAATAAGGGAGGAAAGTGAGACCAAAAATTTGTTCTATAAAATGAAGAGAAAAAAGGGATTTGTTGGAATACTTTACTTCATGTGTACGTGCATCCGAGACAACTGAAATAACCGCCTTGCAGGTTGCACGTATGACTCTGCAATATGAATGAAGCAAGGCATGTGAAGATGTCCTAACTTTCACCAACACTGATTTTCGGCCAAGAGGATACCAAAAAATAATTTAAATCAACAATTACTATTACATACATGCAGTCTAAAACTAGCATCACTTTCTCACTTTTACTGTTCTCCTCACATCATACAAGGAGCCATAACAACAAAATACTGCAACATTCTTTTAGTTTTAGGAATCACCTCCCCAACTGTCTGTACTTGACAAAAAACTAAAATTACCTGAATATTAAACAACTCCTTAAGGCAATGTTGACTTTAAATAAGGGAGGAAAGTGAGACCAAAAATTTGTTCTATAAAATGAAGAGAAAAAAGGGATTTGTTGGAATACTTTACTTCATGTGTACGTGCATCCGAGACAACTGAAATAACCGCCTTGCAGGTTGCACGTATGACTCTGCAATATGAATGAAGCAAGGCATGTGAAGATGTCCTATCAGGTCTCAAAAGATAGATACAAGAGAACACAGTTTGTGCCAATGAATGACCCTTGTGCCATGTCGCCTGCATATAGGATCATATTTTAGACTCTAGAGATAAAGATTAGGTAGGTCATACATTGAAGATTTAAAGTTTAGATAGGAAAAAAAAAAGCAGTCACTACAAATATAAAAAAGGGGAAGAAAAAGCAATTTTGTATAGAGTCAGCATGTCAATCAAGGTCAGGCTATGTATGTCTTTGCTACATAGGGTAAGACTAATCATGAAAAGTAATACTGCTGATACCTCACACGCTAGAAGATGGTCCATGATGTCAATAGTGCATTGAACATCAACAGTTTTGTTAATGCTAATAGGAACTGGAGCAGCACCGTTCTCAATGGCTTCATCAATGGAATAGTATTTACAAACAATACCAGAATCCATCTTCGGGTCCATTATCTAGTAAGAATAGCAATTACAAATTAATGAGTATAGGCTAAGCATATAGAGAACAAAATTAAACATAATCGAAGTGGAAAAACCATTGTTGAAGATGATAACAGTAAGATTATGCAAGTATTTATTTATAAATACAGTGAGATTATGCAAGTCTTTATGTTTATAATCCCAAACAATTCACTTTAGGTCACATCCGACAAGCAGGAAACATAGGAATGACTCGTCAATAGCATCACACATTTGAACAGAGCATCACACCACAAAATACTGTGATATTCAAGAAAATTTTCCAACAATGCATAGATTGAGCAAAGAAAACTAAGGAAACACCTTAGTAGAAACAGCAGAAAAGAGATTAAAATGGCACAGCCCCAACAATGGTGCTCTTTCATTTTTTTTTTTTTATGATGATTGTCATCTGCTTAATGAGGATGATGATTATATACTTTAGGACTGCATTGCATTGCTTATGTTAGGCATTGAAGTCGCTACTTACTATTTTAGTACTTTTTGGCCTTTGCCTTTTGGGTATATTTTAATTCAGCCATGTACATCATTTTAATCATAGCTATCAAATATCATGGTTGTCTGTGTATATTTTATAAAGCACAAGAGAATTATAAAAGATGCTATGTCTTAATTTAATATCATTAGTTGTTCACTTAGTTGTGCCATATTGTACACTAATAATTCTTTTCAAATTTACTATAATATTTTTTAAAGATGTGTGCTTTACTTCAATCAGGCACGTGCTTTGCACTTATGTGCACCTCACACTTTCACCAACACTGATTTTCGGCCAAGAGGATACCAAAAAATAATTTAAATCAACAATTACTATTACATACATGCAGTCTAAAACTAGCATCACTTTCTCACTTTTACTGTTCTCCTCACATCATACAAGGAGCCATAACAACAAAATACTGCAACATTCTTTTAGTTTTAGGAATCACCTCCCCAACTGTCTGTACTTGACAAAAAACTAAAATTACCTGAATATTAAACAACTCCTTAAGGCAATGTTGACTTTAAATTAGGGAGGAAAGTGAGACCAAAAATTTGTTCTATAAAATGAAGAGAAAAAAAGGGATTTGTTGGAATACTTTACTTCATGTGTACGTGCATCCGAGACAACTGAAATAACCGCCTTGCAGGTTGCACGTATGACTCTGCAATATGAATGAAGCAAGGCATGTGAAGATGTCCTGTCAGGTCTCAAAAGATAGATACAAGAGAACACAGTTTGTGCCAACGAATGACCCTTGTGCCATGTCGCCTGCATATAGGATCATATTTTAGACTCTAGAGATAAAGATTAAGTAGGTCATACATTGAAGATTTAAAGTTTAGATAGGAAAAAAAAAAAAAGCAGTCACTACAAATATAAAAATGGGGAAGAAAAAGCAATTTTGTATAGAGTCAGCATGTCAATCAAGGTCTGGCTATGTATGTCTTTGCTACATAGGGTAAGACTAATCATGAAAAGTAATACTGCTGATACCTCACACGCTAGAAGATGGTCCATGATGTCAATAGTGCATTGAACATCAACAGTTTTGTTAATGCTAATAGGAACTGGAGCAGCACCGTTCTCAATGGCTTCATCAATGGAATAGTATTTACAAACAATACCAGAATCCATCTTCGGGTCCATTATCTAGTAAGAATAGCAATTACAAATTAATGAGTATAGGCTAAGCATATAGAGAACAAAATTAAACATAATCGAAGTGGAAAAACCATTGTTGAAGATGATAACAGTAAGATTATGCAAGTTAAAAATTGCCTCAACCAATCTTGGGCTTGCCACTTCGAACCCACTTGGGCACAAGCAAAACTTGCTTTGTCCCATAAGTTTACTATAGTTTTGGTTCTTGGGAAGGTACTCATGGACTCGAACTTCATCGTCTTTGTCCTTCCAATACTCCAATAAAGCATTCCTTATGTCTCCATGGCCCCTCCTGCAAAGAATGCGAGGATAGAACGCTTATTAGGAGCTACGCCAAGGTTGCGAGGTGGGCTGAGCTTAAAGGGTTCTAAGTTAAATTCTGGTAATGAGACATCCCTTCTTGGTTGGAATCCTTCTGAGGTGTTGGCATTGCATAGTACTCTCATGAAATTCTTGAAAAGTTTAGGATCATCTTTTGATACTTCTGGTCCCTGGAATATCAAGAAGAAGATGCGTTACTAGAAAAATATGTAATCTAGTGGTTGATTAACATTTGAATGATTTATGTTTATTACCCCAAGAGATAGAGAAAAGCTTTCTATATTATTTTGATAGAAAAATGAGAGAGACTATTAGTTAAAATTTGAAGTAGAAGAACAATTCGAAAAATGAAAATTGAACTAAAATGGACCAAATCTTCCACCTAGATGAGCTACTTCTTTGTAGATAGAGGATGGATTTAGGTATACTCCAAAATTTACTTGTGTTTCACTATTCCAATGATCAAATCAAGTTGAAAGTGGAGTTGATTAGAGAGTGAATGAAACTAGTTTTTTTAGTATAATAACATATCACATTGGGTACATTAATCCATATGGTGAGTACTAAGTCTTTATTTCACCAATAGTTCATAGGCTTTTCCTATAATGGAAGTCAAATCCAAAACTTAGTGCCCACAAAACCGTTTGAGAGTGTGCTAATCTTATCCCAAATAAGTTTTTAATTGTATTATATAGCTTGATAACAAATTAACAATATATTGAATTTCTATAGTCTTCTATACATCTCACTATTTGAGTCCAATTGAGACCATGGCCACAAGTGACGAGTCTTGTTTTAAGTTCAGGATTTTTGAATTTTGAATTCGACCAGCCCAAGACCAAATCACAAACTTTAATTGAAGTATTAAACATTAGGATTTTGGGCAGACTTTTGCTGTAATTAGAACCAACCAAATTTTTTATTATAAAAAAATTCATAAGATAAAGAAAATAAAAGAGACACTTAGCTAAAGATGCTTAAAGAAAATGCACAATTTGTAAAATAAATATTACCCAATCGTGACAAGAGACGAAAAAATGGTCCGCTCCACTGCTTCTATTCCAATATGGGTATCTATCCGCTACGGTATAGATGTAATCAGTGACGATCCGGACTAGTCGATCACGAGCGTAGTTAGTGACAGGCTTGTAGATGTACTCAACAATGTATGTAACACTTATGGGTAGGAAGAATACATGGGCCTCATCAGGATGGCGGGCCATGAATGTGCTCTTCCCACTTTCCATTTCATCAATGAAGTGACCTTCAATAGAGTAGATGTGCTTAGTGGGTCCATCATGGACCAAGGGTTGCTCTCCTTCCCTGTAAGCCCACAGTTTGAATCTCTTCACCATTTCTTTATGACTCCTGGTCAGCCAAGATCATGAGAAGTAAACAAAATTGTTATTTCTCTTGAATGAACACAACCCATTTAATAATTATATCAAAATCTATCAACTTCAACACAATTTTTTTCCCCTCTAAATGGGTTAACTCAACATGACCCATATCACTTGTTTAAGAAGTTGGTCATATTAGATTGGCACAAACATGATTCATTCCAATTAAGTTATGTTGCATTGACCGAATACAACCTATTTCAACCCATTTAAAACTATAACTTAAATCATTAACATATTCTTATATTTTATAAGCACATTAAGTATAATAATCCCCATTTCCCTCTCCTTGTGTGTGTGTGTGTGTGTTTGTTTCTAAAAAAAAGAATGGGTAATTGTCTCATATTGCTTAAGAGTGTGTTGTGTGTAATATAACTTGCTTCACTCTCCCTTAAAAGTTACCATGGCTTTTGAGTGGAGTTGTGATGTGCCTTTGTGTTAGAACCCATTTCCCTCTCTCTGTGTGTGTGTGTGTGTTTGTTTATCAAAAAAAAAAAGAATGGGTAATTGTCCCATATTGTTTAAGAAAGTGTGGTGTGTGTAGTATAACTTGCCTCACCCTCCCTTAAAAGTTACCATGAATTTTGAATAGAACCCCTTTTCATCTCTCTTGTGTGTGTGTGTGTGTTTGTTTCTAAAAAAAAAAAGAATGGGTAATTGTCCCACATTGCTTTAGAGAGTGTGTTGTGTGTAGTGTAACTTGCCCCACCCTCTAAAAACTTACTATAGCTTTTGAGTAGAGTTGTGGTGTATCTTTGTATTAGAACCTATTTCCCTTTCCCTTTTGTGTGTGTGTGTTTGTTTCTCCAAAAAAAAAAAAAAAGAGTAATAATCCTAAACAAAAATTTTTCATATTAAAGTATTGGTAACATAGAATCTAAAATTTCATATTTCAACCTAATGAAGTACCATTGAAATTTAGAAATACATATTTTTACAAAAATAAAATGAAAATGAGATTTTTTCCCTTTGTTTTGGATAAAAGGATTAAATACTTTAGGGTTTAAATGAAGAAATTTTTAATATAATCAATAAAATTTCTCTATTTAGTCAATTTTACATTTAAAATTCAAATTCATGTTAGATAAAAATGACATTTAGAAAATTAGAAATATGTTTTAAATGATTTCATGTTAAAATAGACTTGACATGAACGATGAATTGAATTAACCTATTTATTAATCATGAGGGGGTTCACTCACTTTGACATAAACTCATTTGTATCAAATACTAATCCATTAGGAATCCCATAAAAAAGGGAAAAAAATCCATAAGGAATCGAATGTGTAGCATTTGCAAATAATATCAAACATTACCACTCTTAAAAAAAGAAAAGGTAAAAAAATTAATTTCTATAATCTAACTTACATGATCCATCCTATGATTTACT
This sequence comes from Quercus suber, assembly GCF_002906115.3. Classification (NCBI taxonomy): domain Eukaryota; kingdom Viridiplantae; phylum Streptophyta; class Magnoliopsida; order Fagales; family Fagaceae; genus Quercus; species Quercus suber. The sequence continues at coordinate 360,980 of NW_027069887.1, forward strand.
TCTACTAATTAAAATAAAATTTTTCCTAACACATTTATACTCTTCTAGTAATATTTAGTGTCTGTTTGACATCAGTTTATAACTGTCCAACTTTTAGTTTTTAGCATTTTTAAGCTTTTTTCTCACTTTTTTAAAATTTTTCAAAGTACAAGTATACTTTAGCATATTTTCAATAAAAAATTTTTTAGCGAAAAGCTAGATAATCTGTTTCCAAATGGACAGTTTAGTATAAAGTTAGAAGCCTAGATATAAATCTCATACACATATCTACTAATATTTTATTTTATTATTAATTTTTAAGTTGTGCAAGACTTAGGACTTGTTACACACTTACACCAAGATAAGTTTGAATCAAATGAAAAGTAAAAGGGCACACACAAATATACCATGTAAAGTGTATATTTTAGGTAAAAATGTGATTAATATTTGCTACTTTGGGAGAAAATGTACAATTCTTATAACTACAATGTACACTTTACATGAATAGTGCAACGTAAAAATAGTTTTTTTTTTAAAAAACTTTTTTCATATAATAAAAATTTGACATGCATATGAAAAAAATGTAATTCAAGTATTCAACGCTTGGATTTTTAAAATATTAGTTTTATATAATGTAGTGTAATATCATAATAAAATACACTAACACTCCATTTGTTTCCACATTAACATTTTTAGAACAATGAGTACTTGTGGGGTGTGGAGAACAAGAGTTGGGGTTCAAATATCTAGGAGGGAGTTTTACATACATATATACTTAGATTAGGCTAGAGTAGAATTTTTATAGTGTATATATATATATATATAAACAATGAATCATTTTCTATAAAGTATTTTTTAGAAAATTATCTTACTTTCCAATGTCTTGTAGCAACTTTAAAATGAGTTAGAAAGATAGAGTTGTTTTCAGAAAATTTTAATGGAAAACAATCTTATTTTATGTCAAACTAAATAAGGAAAATAAAGAGATAGTTTTTCTATGATTCTTTTTTTTTTGATACTACAAAATATAGAAAAATGCAAAAAAATTATCTTCACATAAAGTTTTATATTAATACAAAAGAAGAATAACTCAATCCTGACTCATATATATATATATATATATAAAGGAGTATGACTAAGAAGAAAAGATTTTGTACAGAAACAGAAGTTAATAATACCATCACTTCACCGTTTGAGTGATAAAAAGATAATGTTTGAACATATTAGGTAACCTAGATTCTATAAAAGGTATGTAGCTGAAGTCATGTCCCTCACTACTCATTATCTTATTTTAAAGGGTCATGCTAACAGGTATTTTTAGAGTAATAATTAACAATTTATTTTAAAAAGTTTTGACACAATTTTTATGAAAAATAGAAAAATTATTAAAATATTAATTTTTTTTCTTATAAAAATTTTATTTAAATTGAGTATTAACTATTATCTTAAGGACATCCTTAGCACTTCCCTGTTCTAAATAGGGAGCACTTAATTAGTCAAGTTGCAGGTTTTACCAAAATTTGGACCCTCTTATAATGTATTAAGAATGCAATCAATGCATGCATATATGTCAATCCGATCACAGTTGACTGGCACGAACTTGGGCAAGAGTCTTCTTATATTTTACTACTATAAATCAAGATTAATTTGGGTTAGAATCCTCCAGCGTATCAAACGGTTTTCGCGTGTGTTAATCACTCACGCTTTCACTTTTAATTCGCAAATTCATCGACCCGTGTCTCTTGCTCCTAAACTTTGACTTGCAGTCTTAACCTTAACCCACCAACACACCAAAAACAAAATTCTTGATACCATGAAGGTGAACCGTTTGAAGATCTCAACATTAATTTCAGAGCTCTCAAACTTTAATATTAGTAGCAAGCAATTAAGCAAACGAGGAAAATACTCAAAACTCAAAAGTTACGTTTCGGGATTATTGCCAATTCGCTTTATTAGATGGAATTAATAGTAAAGTTTTATCATAGATCTCTGAAAACTTAACTGATGAAACGCATAGGCATTTCTGTAAATGGAACCTCTTGGGATGAAACTTCCATCATCATCATCAGATGTATAATTCCATTTCCTCGTACGAATTGCTTTGTGAATAGCCGCTCTTGCTCTAGCCAAGTCGTCTTCAATTCTTTTCTTACCACTCTTGTTCTGCAAAAATTAAAAAAGAAAAGAAAAAAGAAGATCATATATATTCATATTGAATCAAATACATACATTATGAATCTTTCAAAATTTACAAGCACATTTTAACCATTGAACTTACTCTGATATGTGGAGGACTAAGAGGAGCTTCTGCCATGGCTGGAGCAGGTGCAGGTGCGGGTGAGATTTGTGGGGTTGTATAATTCGTTTGCATATGGTCAAAAGATGTTATGGAAGAGAAAATGAGTGAGAGATGGGTTTGGTTTAAGGTGCAGAAGAGGAGGAGGAGAAGGAGGAGAATGGTTGGAAACAGAAAAAATATTGATGAGCGAACTCGGAGGGTTGCCATGAATTTTAATCTTTAGTCTATTATGTCTCTTCTTCTTCTTCTTCTTCTTCTAGGGTTTGAGAGAGAGAGAGAGAGAGATACGGATAGATGGATGGGAAATACTAATGAAGTTATCTAACCAATCTTTGCCAACTTCTGCTATGCTATAAAAGAAGATTAATGTGGTCTTTGATTTATTAGCAGAGAAACGTTTGAGATGGTTGTGTGTGTGTTAGCGTTGATCCTTGTTTTCTCAATCAAAAGAAAATATTTTTATTTATTTTTTAAATTCAATCAAAAGAAAATCAAAAATGAATTTAGGAGTAGAAGTCATGATTTCCTCAAAAAAAAAAAAAAAAAAGAAAAAAAAAGAAAAAAGANAAAAAAGAAGAAAAAAAAGAAAAAAGAAAAAAAAAAAAAAAGGAGTAGAAGTCATGAACCAAGAATACTGTATAAATTAATACTCCACCAAACACAACTTACCATATATTTGTTTTACATTTCATATTAAATAACAAAAGTTTTAAATGGAAAAATATACCAAAATTAGTAGAGTCAAAAGTGGAACACAATATTTGTCTTTTGAAATTATGGAATGTATATATGGAAAACATTATGGTTCTACCAAAAGTGAAAAGTGAGCATAACTTGTGAATTCCAAGAGGACCTCTCTCTCTCTCTCTCTCTCTCTCTCTCTCATCAATAAGATTAATTTATCCCATCAAAAAAAAAAAAAAGATTAATTTATGGACAAAGTTTAACTACAAAATTAGTTGTAGCCTAAAATTACAACCTTACTCAAAATGTTTTTATTAAAGGTGAATTTTGACAAATCCACTATTGAATTACATCTTTTTCTTATATCCTCTATACTTGCAAAATTTCTAGAAAATTAAAGATCAATAGCTATGTCATCTATAAATTATTCAAATTGTAAGTTTTTGTAGTTTAAAATTATGCATAAAATATAAGTTTATAGATCATATAGTAAATAATATCTGATTAATACAAAATTTGACATGTGTATTAAGAGCATAAAGAACATGAAATTCAATGGTTAGATTTTTAAAATATGTAGTAATGTTTATTTTATTATGTAAGATTATAGTTTTAGGTTACAACCAATTTTGTAGCTAAATTTTTTCCTTAATTTATCTCTCACACACTTTTTTTTTAGAGAGATAGTTTCAACTAATGACGTCTATTATTGATGATAAATTTTTATTATCAGACCAAGACACTAATTGGATTTTTGGTGTAGAGTGGAATCAAACACTAGATCTTTTATTCAATGACAAAAAACTTTATCAATTGAGCTAATTAGAACCTTTATCTCTCTCACACTTACCTACCTTTCAAATTGTATCTAAAAGAGGACCAAATAAAGGATCACACTTCTTCATTTTTTTTATTAAAAAAAATTCAATGATTGGGAAATAAGAGATTTGAACCCTAAGTGTTTCTATCAATTGGAAACATTATGAGGTGTCATTTGAACTACAAAATTTTTGCCACACTATCCAATGTATCCCAAAGCAAAGTGGGGAAAGATAATGTTAATTAATATATGAAGCATTGAATTAAATTGCTCGCCAATTAACTTTATACACGCTTAAAGTGTTTCACTACCATAACTACGAGTCCAAATCTTTTGTCTTACTTTTCTTGCTCTACTCTATACTCTACAAATAAAAACTTGACACATATCTACTTATTTAATTAATTTCTATTTTTTTATTTTCTTATTTCGGATACCTAAAATAAATAAAAAATAAAAAAGAAACTTGCCCATTGCCGCCAACGTTGTGAACCCCTCTCTCTTCTGTATTAGACTGTCGTCAACCTGCCTTCAAAATAAGCCCATCTCACCGTTTCTTCCAGATCTACGTCTTTGTAGACCAAACCACCAAATTGCTTCGTTGGTTTGAATTGAAACTCAAAAAGCCTAAACTTTCTAGCTAGGCTTGCAATTTGTTGTGATTCAAAATTTAAGAAGCAAAAATGAAAATTTCGGTGCCTTGATGATTGAAGAAGAAAGCTACAGAAATAGTAAAGGCAAGGAATAGTTACAAACAAAAATCAAACTTTATTTTGGCTTGTTGAACATAGAGGCGGCCCCTCTGTCAAAAGGCTAAAACAATAGGGATTTAATATTTGGGTTTGCTGAACATAAAGGCAGTGCCTTGACAGAGAGACTGTGGTTGGCCATGAGCGCTAGTGTTGATGGCACTGGCGATCTTTGCTAGCGGTGACCGATGGTGGTGGTGGGAATGTATTTGGTTATTTATTTATTTATTTTAGGTGTCTAAAATAAGAAAATAAGAAAATTAGAATTTAATTAAATAGGTAGATATGTGTCAAGTTTTTATCTATAGAGTATTGGGTGGAGCAGGAAAAGTGAGATAGAAGATTTGGACTCCATAATTACACTCATTAACATATTACTTGATAAAAATGCTAATTTTTTATATTAATTTTATTACAAAAAAAAAAAATTTACAAAAGGAATGCATGACAATGAATATGACTGATCAGGGGACTCACTAAATCTAATCCCATGATTCCCATCTAGCCATCCTAATTCGACTTGAAGGGTTGCGGTGGAGGACCTCAACAACAACCGAATACGACAATAACAGCGACAAGGATAAGACAACGACAACATCTTTGTGCTTTCCATAGTGGCTTGACTACATGCAGTAGATGGCATTGCATCTCAATCCTGGAATTACACCAACTACAATGATATAGAGCTCTAGATAGAGATCTGTAGGTATGATCCAAGCTCAGGGTAGATTTGTAACCTGCTTTAACATTTTTAATTTATGGCATTGTATTTGTAGATTTGTTTAGTTGGAGGTCAAAAGTTATGGATTTTTGTGATTGTGAATGTGTATTTTGGGATCTTTTCTTGACATGTTGTACCTAAAGATTCGCTTGAGGCCTGATCATCTAAATAGAGATGGGATGTGCATAGTTTTGTCCAATATGATGGTTGATGGTGGGTGGGATAGTTTCCCACTTGAATGGGAGTTGGTTTACACCAAAACCTGATCTGACTCTACCTGCATAAGAATCCCTAACAATATATGTGATTAGTGTTATATCAACAACATAATAAATAAAATTTTTAAGTACTTTTTTGGGGTAAATTACCCTAAGACCCTTTGAACTTTATGGTTTGTTTGGATGTTTAAAAAAGGAGGGGGAGTAGGGTAGAGGGAGGGAGAGTAATCTAATTACCTTGTTTGGAAGTTTTTTAAGGAAGGAGGGGGAGGGGTTTGGAGGGGCTTGGAGGGGTTTCAACTCCCTCTAGCCCCCCATTTTTAATTCTCCCAAATTGAAGAGATTTGGAGGGAGAGTAGAGTACATAAACTATTAACCAAGTAAATTACCTAATTTACCCTTATTATATTAACAAAATTACACAAGGGGAAGGGCTAATTACTCCCTTCCCCCTTACTAATTCTAAAAACATCCAAACAAGGTGGAGGGGAATCATTTTCCTCTACTCTCCTCCCCACTACTCCCCTCCCCTCTACTCCCCTCTGCTCTCCTCCCTCTCTAATGGCTTGTTTGGAAGTTTAGAGAGGGAGGAGAGTAGAGGGGAGTAGAGGGAAAGGGAGTAGTGGGGAGGAGAGTAGAGGAGAATGATTCACCTCTACCTTGTTTGGATGTTTTTAAAATTAGTAAGGGGGAAGGGATTAATTAGCCCTTCTCCTTGTGTAATTTTGTTAATATAATAAGGGTAAATTAGGTAATTTACTTGGTCAATAGTTTATGTACTCTACTCTCCCTCCAAATCTCTCCAATTTGGAGGAATTAAAATTGGGGGGCTAGAGGGAGTCCAAACCCCTCCAAACTCCTCCAAACTCCTCCCCTTCATCCTTTAAAAAACTTCCAAATAAGGTAATTACATTACTCTCCCTCCCTCTACTCTACTTCCCCTCCTTTTTTAAACATTCAAACATGCCATAAACTTCCAAACAAGCCATTAGGGTAGTTGCTCTTACACCTCCTAAACTTTTAATTTAGCCAATTTAGTACATGAACTTTGATATTGAAACAAACAAACCCCTAAACTTTTATATAGTTTCAATAAGACCCCTTCATTTTCATTTTTTAAAAATATTTGGTACAAAAAGTGGTTAAATTGGTGAAGGAAAAAAAAAGTTAAAGGGGTCTTTTTGCCATAGTATCAAAATTTATGTATTACATTGGCAAAAGGAAAAGTCTAATGGGTCTATTTGCTATAGTACTTAAGTTTATGTACAAATTTGCTAAAATAAAAGATAATTTAGAAGGTGTAAGTGCAACTATTTTAAAGGTCAGGAGTGTGAAGACATATTTTTTTAGAGAAAAGACTTTCAACTTTATTAAGACAGAGTGGTCTGGGTGTCAAGACATTGCTTTGTAAATATAGTACATTTTGTAATATACACATTACTCTATTTGCTATAGTACATTACTCTATTCTAAAATGGGTGGTGTTTATTACACACACCTTATTACACACATGACACACAGGGGCGGCTCTAGGATTTTTGTCCAGGGGGGTCAATAAGAAACATAAATTATATAAAATCTAAAACAAAAGAAACTTGAATATATCAATATCACATTTTTTTATAGCTAAAAAATAAATAAATAAACTAAATTTTATATATAATAATATTTTTTTTTCCAGATCAAGGTAGTCTTGTGACCACCCTGGTTTAACGTAGAGCAACCCTCTGTGTGTGTGAGAGAATTAATCAAGATTTTGTAATTCATGTCATCTTCAGCAGATTTTAGTTAATGTCACATGAATTTATGTATTCCATATCCTAAAACATGAGACTAGAGCCTCAGCCCTTAGAACAAGAAATATATTGCAACCATAATCTTGGTTCTTTTCATATGAGTTTAAATTCAATAAGTATTTAGTGTAAAACTATATGTTATCATAATCGAGATTCTACGCGAGATCAGTGAGAGGGTTGGAGGATTGACAAGAGGATCATAAGATCCTACTTTCCGTTTAAAAAAATTACTAAAATATACCTATAAGTATAATTCATAATTTATATTAAAGAAATATTGAAAAAAGTAATTTTTGACACAAATTAGTGAAATTGCTAATAAAAGGCAAAGTACCAAATTTTAAATACATAAATAAAGTTCAAAGTTCAAAAGTTACAACTCACAAATACCAAGTTCTAAGTTAAACAACTCAAAGCATACATAATGTCCCTAATAAACAACTCAAAACAAATAACAATGTTAATACCTAATGTCTCACATAAACAACACAAAACAAATAACAACATTTCAAACAACACCACAAACACACTCAATCATCAAGACCGAAGTTTTAGTTATCTTGGATGGGTTCCTCAAATTATAGTTGATTATTATAAACAAAATTCTTGTTATTGTTAGTAGAATCACAAAAAAATAAAAATCGCCTTCATCATCAATGGTCTCTCTCACAGTGGTGTCACTGTTAGATTTCTCAGCTTCTCGTGCTCACCTTCTACTCTTTAGTAGTCTAGTCTCTTCTCTTCTCTTATGTCTTCTATGATTTTTTTTATTAGGTTAAGGTGGCGAATGATGTGAGCCTTAGAAATTTGTTTTTATTTTTTATCAATGTGAGCTAGGGCCACTGGGCTAATCTATTTATTACTTTTCTTTTTCTTTTTTATCAATTTGGGACCTTTGGGCTCTATTTGAAAGCCCGAAATAAGAAAAATAAATTTGAATTATCCTTTATAGCACAGGATCTTTAATATCACTATGGGATCGAGATTCTATAAGATTCTAAGATCCGGATCGGGATCCCACAAGGATTTCACTTAAATTGAGATCTTAGTGAGATTCATGACATTTTAGGAATGTAAGATCTTTGGATTTTGAGATCCTAAGATCAAGATCAGAATACTGATAACCAATTATGCACTTCAATAATAGTTGGCCACATTAGATTTGTTTAAATCAAACAATAGACACTATCCCACTCAATTCTATTATAGAGATTAATTAAAATAATAATAATCATATTATTTAAACTCTACGATTTAGTAATTATAGAATTTAAAATATTAAAAATAGTTATAGCTCTTTCAATTTCTCTGTTGACTAAAGCTAAAATCTTCCTCCCTAATTTTAGTGCTGAGGCTTACAAACCAATCTTTATTGATCTTCTTTATAGCCCTCTATAATTCTTTTACACTTTGTTTATTTTGAAGTAAAATATTTTATATTTAAAGAATTTACATGTAAAACATTTTCAAATAAAATATTTTCAAGTGTTTGTAATGACAAGTAAAAATTTTCAAGTAATCCACCAAAACTGATGGCTTAACTTTGAAGTTGTTGGTGCTAGAGGTCCAATGACTAGACCGTTGGAACTGGCAATTAAAGCAGTGACTCCTGTGACCGGACTGCCAACGATCACTGTTGGAGCAATATCTTTGGTGACCAAATCACCAACACCAGTTGACAATATGGCGTTTTTAGTTACCAACCTCTAACACCAGTTGTAGTGCAGCGCCTTCGGCCATCAAACCACCAACATCAATCTTAGGTAAGGAGTCTCTTGCCACCTGACTACTTGCACCAATCACGGAGTAGAGTCACAGTTAATCGAACCGTCGGCATCAGTCACGGAGTGGAGTCATTGGACAACGAATGACAGCATTGGTTCTCGGTCGCTGGAGTAGAGCCTCTGGCTACTAGACCACTAGCACTGGTTGTTTGAGCGATGTCTTTGGGTACTGGACCAGTGACCTAGCAACTAGATGGGGAGGGGAAGCCTTTGTGTGTTTTTGGAAAATGTTTTACCAAATTTTCAAATGTAAAACATTTAACAAAACAACTTTTTATAAAGAATGTTATTATCAATGGAAAATATTTTACAAGTTTGACTACCTACAAAAATACACATGAAAATGGGATAACATTTTTCAAAAAATATTTTACATCAAAACAAATAGAGCGGAAAAAGCAAAGATGCAAAATTTGCAATGACTCATTTTAACTTAGAAGCAGGGGCGGCTCCAAGATTTTTGTCCAAGGGGGTCAATAAGAAACATAAATTATATAAAATCTAAAACAAAAGAGACTTGAATATATCAATATCACAAAAAAAAAAAAAATGAAAATCTACAATTATCTTCTATGAGGTTTCATATTTTGAAATCGCTGCATGATAGATTCATTATCAATCCTATGAGCTATATCTTTTTCAATGTACACAGTCAAACAATCATTCAACCACTGATCCCCCATTCGATTGCGCAATTCATTCTTGATATATTTCATTGCTGAAAAACTTCTTTCCACTGTTGTAGTCGCAACAGGAAGGGTCAAAACTAACTTCACAAGTAAATATACCAATGGATATATAACATCCTTCTTTGTCTCCACCATCTTTCTAGCAAGGTCCCCAATTCCTTTAAGCTCTAAAAACTCATCATTGGAGCGCATATCAACAATGTAAGTTTGAAGTTGATTATCAAGTGCCAATACATTTGTCTCAGTAAAATCAGATGGATAGAACTTTGCAAGACGAGTCAATTTTTGTATATCAAAAGCCAAAAACGAATCACTTGGATTCAAGCAAGCCATACAAAGTAGCAACTCAGTAGTCACCTCTGAAAAATGATTATTAAGCTCTTGAAGTTGTAGATCTATGACTTCAAAGAATAGATCAACACGATAGTGATGTAAATTTGTAATTTGTGGGGCGTTGTGTTGTGGCCTCACACCAACTACAAATATTTCTTCCATGTTCAAGATAGGAATATCATGCTTGCTACAAAATGTGGATACTTCAGTCAATAGAGCTTCCCATTCATCATCTCTCATCATCTGCAATCGTTGCTTAGACACTCTGACAAGTGTCATAGCATTTACAATATCTTGATTTTTCTTTTACAATGCTATTAACAACTCATTTATGATCCCCAAAATATTTTTCATCAAGTGTAAAGCAAAGGAAAATTCAAAAGATAGAATTAACCTTAAAATAGATCGAGCTTCAACTCTTTGCCCAAAGAGTAGGCTATCCTTTTCAATCATCTCAAGTACATCAACTGTGGAAGTGAACATCAAAATCAAGTTGAGGATTGTCCTATAATGTGATCCCCAATGTGTATCACCAGCACATTTAAGACTTGTCTCATGGTTCAAACCTTGCCCACTTTCAAGTTCACCCAAGTTTAATGCTTCTATAATTTTGGCACTATGCATTTTGTAAAAATTCTCGTCTTTTACAAGAAGCTCCAACAATAGTTACTATTTTACTAACCAAGCTAAAAAATTCAACAATATCAATATGTTTGTTAGCAACAGCAACAAGAGTCAACTGAAGTTGATCAGCAAAGCAATGGACATAAAATGCTGATTTATTCTCCTTAAGAATTAAAGTTTTAAGACCACTGAATTCACCTTGCATGTTACTAGCCCCATCATAACCTTGCCCACAGAGTCTTGATAAACTCAATGCATATTTACTGAATAAAAATTCAATTGCAACTTTTAGATACAAAGCGGAGGTATCTGCTACATGTACAATACCAAGAAATCGCTCTATAACAATTCCCTTTTTGTCCACATAACGCAAAACTACAGCCATTTGTTCTTTTATTGAGATATCACGGGACTCATCAACTAAAATTGAAAAAAACCCACTGCCAAGATCTTCGATGATGGCATTGGTAGTTTTATATGCAACTGCATTCACAATGTCTTTTTGAATATCAGGATGGGTTAGCTTGCTGTTTTTGGATTTTTCTGCAACACTTCATTAATAACATCATTATGATCTGCTAAAAATTGTAGAAGTTCAAGGAAATTTCCTTTATCACTTGAATCATCAGATTCATCATGACCACGAAAAGCTAACCCCCGATGCAAAAGGAATCTTATGCAATCAACTATTGCATTTAATTGAGTCTGATATTCAATTTTATCTTGATTTGACTGCTTAACAAAAACACTTTGAATGTGTTGATTTTGCTTCATTAGATTTTCACCATTCTTAAGAGCTTGGTTATGGGCACTATTAACACCTCCAACATGTAGGTCTAGCTTTTATTTCTTATTCCAACTATTGAATCCTTTGGTCACAAAATTGTCCCCTCTAGATTGCATACCAACATCTTGTCTAAATAGGTAACAATATAAACAATATGCATCATCCTTTTCAATACTATATTCCAACCAACTTTCATATTCTTTAAACTATTTAGGATTAAATCAACCCATAAGTCCACCAATTTTTGTTTAAGGGAAATCGTGTTTATAAGGTTGACATGGGTTTTTTTTTTTTTTTTTTTTGCAAATAATATCTTCTTATTTCATCTCGATCATTAGGATGATAAAATGAAATCTTTTTTCGTAGTCCAGGGTCCGAAGGAAGATTGTTTACATCAACACGACCATACTTAGAAGATGAATCTTGAGTAGAAGATGAATCTTGAGTAAAATCTGCATCTTGGGTAGAAGATGAATCTTGAGTAAGATCTGCATCTTGGGTAGAAGATGAATCTTGTAGCCTACGGGGTCCTTATTACAAATTTATCCATAGTACTAGCAAAAGAACAAAAAATAAACTATAAGTTCATTTGACATTTTTTTTCTAATACAATAAATATATTAATTATTGTTATTAAGTGATTTTTTTGCAATTCTTTAATTTATAAGTTTACAATTCTTTAAATATTTTATATTTATTTGTCTTTAATGTTAATGTATTGACTAAGTCACATAGCTAACAACCACACACAAATCCTAAGTCACATTCAACAAAATTAAAAAACTACTCACAAGCTACAAATTAGTCAAATAGTCAAAGTAATAAGTTATGACTCAACTTTATATCAAACACTTTAGTCACTTACAGCAACTTAGCAACCCTGCAACACCTAATAGTAAAGAAACTTTACTCAATGACTCAGCAACAATAAAACAATAAACTAATAAAGGTAATAAGTTGTAAGTCTTTGACTCTATAACCCATTAACCCCCAAAGGCCCACACATAGTCAGACAAAGTCACACTTTACTTTAAAGACTCAAAACCCAAATTGAGTTCTCAGCAACAAACACCAAAAGTTCAGAACACACGCCACAGCTCCCACACACACAGTCCAAGATTCAAAAACTCAACAAAAAATATCAAAAGATAGGTAACTCCACACATACATACGGTGATTCACTCACAGTGAAAGAAAGAGAGAGCTGAAAACCAGATTAAGCGGTGGCAGAAGGGCCTTCCAAGCGGCGGCAGCAGCGGCAGATTAGGGACAGTCAAGGCCTCAGGCAGCGGCAGATTTGTGTGTGTGATGTAGAGGCAACCTTTTTCCTTTGGGTTTGAAGAGCAAAGAAGAATAATGAGAAATTTTAGAGGTTTGGCAGCAATAAATTCTTAGGTTTTATTTGACCCTTTTTATTTATTTATGATTCTCAAATTTTGATTAATGGGCTTTTTATTTTTGAGATTAAAGACCAAAATTTTTATTTGAACTTATTTTTCTTTCGGGAGTTTAAGTTGGGCTCATGGGGAGGGGGTGCAAATTTGTATTTGCAGGGGGTTCAAAATAAATTTTTTTTTATAAAATATTATATATATATAAATAAAAAAATTTGAGTCAGGGGGTTCATTTGAACCCCCTGGCTATAACGTGCCGCCGCCCCTGAGGATACACTCAAAGTATCCTGCCTCTATTATTTTTCTTATTCTTTCTCCTTTTATTCTCTTATGTTAAAACTTTGCTTTTAGTAAGATACACACATGCAAACAAGAAGGGGAAAAATAGAGAGTCTATTTGAGGACTGCTTGTTGGTATGTACGTGGAAAAGCTCGTTACGCATAGATTTTTTTTTTTTTTTTTTAACTTAAAAAAAGTATAGAAGTTAAAGAATTAATATAAAATAATTGGGTTCAAACTTATAAATTTGTATTTGTGAGTTAAGTACTGTTCCTATCAAAGAAGTTAATACCATATTGGAAGTAGGTTTGATTTGGTTGGGGGAATGAAATTTTTTAATATGGTGAGAGACCACCTCAAATGAGAAGTTTACAAGTACCAATGCATTTTTTCATGATTATCTCGATTATATAAATATATTTTTATTAACATTTATGTATTAATATTTTTAATTGGAGTTCAAATGATCCTTTAAAAAATGTATATATAGACATATATTTAACTTATATAAATTTTTTAGAATCAATTTATATAAATTAATATCGTTTATTTTTTCCCTCTCAAACATTATTTCGTTTTTCTTCTCTTTCCATCACATCTTTCTCAAGTCACAAAAACAAAGTCACATCTCTCTCTCTCTCTCTCTCTCTCTCTCTCTCTCTCTCTCTCAAAAGTATTGCTAAACCGATTTCCAACCCCCAAAAAAAAAAAAAAAAAAACCTATTGCTAAACCCGCGACGCACGTCATCATTCCAATACTTGACTTTGATTTGTCTCTAGATCGTGTTTCACTGTAAGATAGAGGAACTTGACCAAAAATAGAATTTACGTGTTAAATTAAATATATATTTTTTAGAATATTAAATATTTTAACACACACGTAGAGGGAAGAGAAAATTTTAAAGAAACTTTTAAATTAAATACTTAAACGTCAAACTTTAGTGTGTTTAAAAAAAGAAGGAAAGTTTAGTCTAAAAAATTCAACAAAAGAGAACTTGAAAAATAAGAGTGGCGCTACCATGCATGATTGCAACCTCATGGGTCATGGCTATATATTATGCTTATAGCTTATAAGCTTATAAGCATAATATATAACATTATATCCTTACACATTAAATGAATTTTATACGTAATATTTATTTCTTTATTGCCTGAAGCATTTTTACATTTATCTGAGAACCTAGCAGCTACATTCACTATCTTACAACCATAAAGAATTCAGCAAAATAACACACAATTTGCATATTGAAATCACATATATGACATGTCCAAGACTGCTCCAGCATGGAAAAAACAGGTGTAGGCCAACTTTTTTCTTGCTAAACAGGGTGTAGGCCAACTTGTACTAGAGTTTAGCGTGTAGTTTAATTGTACTTGTATCCCTTTCTCACGCAAGAGCCTCTAATTCCACATATATTTTGTCAAAAATCATTTTCAATGCAAGTGGTATGTAGTGATGTTTCCACACGATTCACATGATTTGAAAAATAATAAAAATCATATGGGGTTTTATTGACTTTCTTGGTTCATTGGATGAATGGTTTTTTTTTTTTTTCCATAGACTGAGATATGTTTCTCTTAAGTTAAACAATTAATTAAGTGAATGTTCTCCATGGTTATAAGGAGGAGAGGCTTTTGTGGTATTTCTGATCCTTAAAAGGACTTGCCGAAACATATTTAGTAGCAGTGACAAGTGACAAATACATGACTAAAAACCGTTCTAATATTGTAGTTTTAGGTATGCCAAGTTGGATGCTTGTGATCACATCTCAAGAGTTTTTCATACTTTCCTCGTGGATACGTATTTTATTTTATGGAAACTCTTTTTTCTTTTTCTTTTTTAATATCACATTTGACATAATAGTTATTCTATAAATACAAAATTTTTATAATGAGGTGGTGCAATAGCTGGAGTTCAAATTTTCAGGAGAGACTACTGAATTGGACCAATGTTCATATTGAGTATTTTTAGAAAGATTATGAGTATTTAATTAGCTCAACTATTTACATTTTACGCAATTACACTAGGTATGGGATGCTTTTTTTTTTTTTTTTATAATTTTTTTTCCTTTTTAAAACTTGATGAAGTTGTATTTATTTTATAAAATACTAATCTTTAGTCAACTTCGACAACTGGTGTGTCTATAGTTGCTTTTAAAAATCTATTTTTAGAATTTTTTCTAATAATTTTTTTCTTATTTTCTTTAAGGGTTGCATAAAAAAGAATCACAGGACCAAGCCAACCGCTCGAAACTGACCGAATTTTTTTTTGTGTCGGTCAAATTTCCACCCCTGAAGTCGGTACTACGGTAACAAATTATAAATTTCAAAATTTTTGATTTTAGGTTTAGTCTTGGTCCAGATTCTTTTTAACCAAAATTGGTCAAATAGATTTTAATTTTTATGAATGATCAAATAGAATTGATAACCCAAGTTTGAAGTTTGAACCCCATCCAAGCGCTTTTGTGTTGTCCCCCCCCCCCCAAAACGATATCTTTTGGAATCCAGTATATTAGCACCCCCATTGACCCTACTATCTTTTTTCTCCCCACACCTTCTTCACCTCACTACCTTGCCTCTCAACTCATACCTCTTTCTCTTAACTATTGTATCCTAATTAATGACACCATATTTTAACTTGATTGGTTGCGTTAGTTACTATAGGATTTTTTTTTTTTTTTTTTGAGAATGAAATACTTCCATTAGATTAAAGCAAAGAGGCTAAATCAGCCTGAACTACATGAAGGATGTCTGGTGGAACATATTCCATCCAGATATTTTGAGCGGGCGATCTAATAGCCCTTCTAGCCAAAGCATGGGCGACACAATTACCATGTCTACGGGTATGAGAAAAACGTATACATGTAGAATGAGAGGCCCATTGTTTAATATCATGAATAATATGACCATGTAGCGCAAAAGAAGGACCAGTGCTAGACAAATCCTTGAACACGACCTTTGAGTCACCCTCCAATATCACTGAAGTGAACCCAAGTTCCATTGCAAGAACAGCAGCCCTCCTCGCTGCCAGAGCTTCGACCAGAGAGATTGTTGCTGGCAGTGGAATTTGCTTAGACAGTGAGGCGATGACTTCACCCTCCGAACTGCGGCAAACTACTCCCAGACCGGCACGTCCCTCTTTCGCGAAAATTGCACCGTCATAATTAATCTTAAACTCATCAGCAGCTGGTGGTCTCCAACGGACATGATTTCGGTGTACCAGCTTCAGGGAGGAAGACCTGGTACCTTGAAATTCAGCTTTCCGCTCCAAAGACAGGTTGAGAATTTGATCAAGTGGACATGCAGCTTCCTTTAGGCGTACCCTGTTTCGACGATTCCATATTGCCCATCCGGTAAAGGCCAGCAGCTCAGTGTCTTTATTTTCTGACAGTGCAAAGCTAAATATATCCTTCATAGATTGACCCTCCAAAGCCGAGAGCCACCTCCACTGCGAGTCAGACCGCCACACAACCTGAACATTAGAACAAAAGAAAATAGAATGTGCACCATCCTCAATCCGCACCTTACAGTTCTCACAAAGGGCATCTTGGGCAATTTTCCTGAGAAACACATTTTCTTTAGTTGGGAAAGCTTCCTTGCACGCTCGCCAAACAAATTTTTTTTACTTTGTTTGGGACATCTAAACTCCATATCTTCTTCCAAAAAGAAGAGTCATCCGCTGTTGCTTGGGTCGGAATACAGTCATCATACAAGAACCAATACCCCGACTTCACAGTGTATTGCCCCGAAGGGGTGAAAGGCCAAATGAGCTTGTCTCGTTGGTTGAAAGAGCACAGAGGGATGCTCTTGATGACGGCTGCTTCTGCTGGTTCGAACACGTGCTCGATGACATCATTTCGCCAAGTTCTAGTGGACTCATTAATCAAGGCTGCCACTGATGAGAACAACTGTCCCTGAATCAGAGGAGAAGTAACTTTGGCCACCCCTTTTAAAGGGAGCCAATTATCATCCCAAATTCTTATTTGCTGTCCATCTCCCACTCTCCATAGTGCCCCCTTCTTGATAACATCCCGCCCCTTTAGGATACTCCTTCATGCATATGACGCCGAGGCTGAATCCTTAGCTTCCAATATGGTTCCAGTGGGAAAGAAACGGGCCTTGAAGACCCTAAAGAAGAGGGAGTTATCATCGTGTAAAAGTCTCCAAGCTAACTTTGCTAGCATAGCCTCATTAAACAAAGTGAGGTCCTTAAAACCCATACCTCCTTTATTTTTATGACGACATAAATCATCCCATCTCACCCAATGGATTTTTCGCCTTTCTCCTCTTTGGTCCCACCAAAACTTTCTAACCATTACCTCAATCTCATGGCACAAAGTGACCGGGAGTTTGAAGCAACTCATCGTGTACGTAGGGATAGCTTGAATCACCGATTTTATTAGGACTTCCCGGCCAACTTGTGATAAGAGCTTCCCTTCCCAACCTTGCATTCTCTTCCAAACCCTTTGTTTTATTTTCCCAAAGCTAGCTTTTTTGTTTCTTCCCACCATGGCTGGTAAACCCAAGTATTCCTCATATTGTTTCAACTCCGAAACACCCAATTCTTCCATAATCTGGGTTTGCTGCTCTAAAGGCGTGGATTTGCTAAAGAAAAGGGTCGTCTTATCTCTATTCAATCTTTGCCCCGAAGCCCTTTCGTAAGCATCGAGAATCTCCATCACTTTTTGACACTCTTGGAAAGTAGTCCTACAGAACAAGAGGCTATCATCAGCAAAAAACAAGTGAGTCAGCTTTGGTCCATTACGACAAATTGAAACACCCTTGATATCACCATTGCTTGCCGCTCTTTGAATCATTCTGTGAAACCCCTCGGAACACACCAAAAAGAGGTAAGGTGAAAGTGGGTCACCTTGGCGGATACCCCTACTTGGTTTGATGTGTCCCATGGGTTCACCATTAATCAAGATGGAATAAGTCACCGTAGTGATACATTCCATAACAAGGGCCACCCACTGCTCATTGAAACCCATCTGCAACATAATATTTTCCAAGAAAGACCATTCGACCCTATCATAGGCTTTGCTCATATCTAGCTTGAACGCCATAAAGCTGGAATTCCCAGAATTATGGTTCTTCATATAATGCAAAGTCTCATAAGCAACTAGGATATTATCAGTAATTAAGCAACCCTTAATGAAAGCACTTTGATGTTCGGAGATGATATAAGGAAGCACTCTTTTCAGTCTATTTGCTAAAACTTTTAAAAATATTTTATATAACACATTACATAGACTGATGGGTTGGAACTCGGAAACCCCAATAGGATTTTTTGTTTTTGGAATCAATGTAATGAAGGTATGATTTAAAGGGTTAGGCAAAGAACCTGAATTCAGAAAATGCAAAACAGTTTGAATAACATCACCACCAACCAAAGGCCAAAAATTCTGATAAAACAGAGGTGGCATTCCATCGGGTCCCGGTGCTTTGAGAGGGGCCATCTGCTTTAAGGCTGCTTCGACCTCCCATTCCTGAAACTCACCAACCAATATCTCATTCATCTCTCCAGTTACAATTTGCGAAATAGAGTCCATGTCAGCCGAGTTCACTTCAGGGGTTGAGGAAGTGAATAATTGTTTATAGAATTCCACAAAAGTTTTTGCAATTTGTTCCTGATCTGTGCACAACTCATTAGCAAGGTTGCGGATGTTTGTGATACAATTCCTTTGCCTCCTCTGTGTAGCCCGGCTATGGAAAAAACGGGTGTTCCGGTCACCCTCCTCGATATAGGTAAACCTCGACCTCTGTCTCCACATCCTTTCTTCTTTTCCCATTAGTATATTAATTTCCTTCTTTAGGTGCATGACTCGAAAAGAATTCCCCGACCTCATAGCTTGTTTTTCAGCCCCAACTACCTCTTTCCTTTTTTTAACCAACTCATTTCGAACATTACCAAAATTGTTACGGCTCCAACTAGTCAGCTCTTTGCCACAGTTCTCAACCTTCTTGATCACCCTTAAACCCTTGGCCTCCTCATACCTGGCTTGCCACACCCCTTCAACCGTTTCGCCACACCCTTGGCCTCCTCATACCTAAAGTATCATTCAAATTATTCGTAATGATGTCATTCACCATTGGACTAGGCAAATTGAAATTGATTATCATCTTTCAAGGATCACCTCTTTTAAGATTATCTTTAGCCGATTTCTACTACTTTCAAGATCAACTTGTAGATGTTTTTATCAAGTCACATTCCGAGGGACACTTTCATGACCAAATTTCCAAACCCAATATGTTCTCTCACCTCCTATCTTGAATTTGAGGGAGGCTATTAGTGTACAAACGCAATGGGCCGTAAGCCAGTTGTACTATACTTGTACTATAATATGTTATTTTACACAATGCTTCTATATGAAGACAATCTCTTGAACAATTTTACATATATCTGTATAGTGATCAACAAGTCACTTATTGATACGAGTTTCGAACTTGACTACTCTTTTAAACTTTATTCTAATTATTAACGTAAGGATAGTTTTTTACAACAAAAAGACAATAAACAATTGTTTATTATGCTTTCAAGAGCTCGCATGGAGGTCCTAAAACTTTTTTATTTGTGCAAAGATATATTTATTTCAAACCTTTTAACATATTGGTGACTTTTGGCTTAAATGTGAGCCAAAAATTACAATTCAGCCAACAACAAAAAATTTATACACATAGCTGATCAATGTAATCAAGTTGTCATGCTAGTTAACAGTAAATCTCCCAATCCAATCAAGCAGGGAGTGCGAAGTTAAGTCTCCTCAACCAAACCGAGTGAAGCACCATGTGAAGGACATCAAATGGCTTAGCAGGCCGGTTTAGCACAAAATGCCTTTGCACTTTTATTACATTCTTTTGCAATTTCTTGTACTTCTCATAGGGAATCCCTTGCAAGATCGTCTTAATTTCTGGAATCTTTTCCACTGGAATTTGTATTGAAAATCGACCCCAATTGAGGACATCACTCAATGGTAGATGATAACTATCAGAAATTATAACTGGAACACACCCTTTGTATATTGCTTCCACAACTCTAGGACTAGCCACTTCGAATCCACTAGGACACAAACAATACTTAGTTCGGCTCATTATTTTGGTGTAATTTGGGCCTTGAGGAAGGTACTCATGGACCTGTACATCGCTGTCTTTGTCCTTCCAATTCTTTAGTAAGATTTCACGAATGTCCCCATGAGCCTGACCACCAAAGAAGGCGAGGATTGGGCGGTTGTTTGGGCCCTGGCCCTGAAGAAGTGGGCCAAGTGTTCCATTAGGTATGTAAATTTCAGGAATTGAGATGTCTCTAATGGGTTGAAATCCTTCAGATGTGTTAGCATTACAATGGGCCCTAATTAAATTCTCGAAGAGTTCATGGTCGGCAACTGAGATATCTGGTGCCTGTATTATGAAAATATATAAGAATATAAATATTAGAAAACATTGCTTAACTAACAAGCTAGCCAATATGAGGATACTTGAACTTAGAATATTAGCCCATTTGATAGAGAAGTTTGAGTAATATTATTTGTATTTTTTTAAAATACATGTGGGTAAAAAAAAGTATGAAATGTGTGTAATATTGTTTAAAAACTGAAAATGTGTATCTAAGATGCTCTACTAAACGGGACCTTAAGTGACTTAGTATAGAAATATAATAATTATTTTTATACAATTTGCTAATGGTTTGATGCAATAATAATAATAATATAAAAAATTTTGCCATGTATTTAATTGTCTTTTTATGTACTTTTCAAGAAATTATGAAAGCCCTGTATAAGTAGAATTTATATCGTTTCTAGCTTGAAAGTGTTGGACCACAACTTTAGTCTTATGTAAATTAAGAAAATCCAACAAATAATTTTAGGTAGACTTTTTTGTTGAAACTGAAAACTTTTTATTGAAACTAAAAACATTTTGCTAAAAGTACTGTAGATAAAGATAAAAGTTAGCCGAAATAGTACAGTAAAACCCATGAATAGTACCAAAAAGTACAGTGAGACTCATGAATAGTAGTAAAAATAAAATGAGTAGTAAAATAAGTTGGCAAAAAATAAGCTATCCAAACGGACAAGTCGATTTCAAGAGAAATTAATCTTGTACATTTTTTTTTTTTCCATTTAAGTAAAGAGACACTTAAAGGCATTTTCAAACAAATTTAATTTTTTTTTTCGTTGAGAAACAAACACACACACACACAAGAGAGAGAAAAATGAGTTCTAATACAGAAACACACCACAATTCCACTCAAAGACATTTTCAAACAAATTTACTTAATTAGGCTAAAATGTTTAGTCAAATTTATGCCAAAAACTACTTACTCAATAACGTTAATTATAGTGGCTATAGAAATTCGATAAATATTGTGGAAGAAATTACGTCACAAAATTTTTAAAATTTTTAGAGAATTGCTATGTTCACAATATTTGCATAACACTTTACAACAAATCTTAAGTGGCAGGTTGTTATTGGCTGTTATAAGTAGGTAAAAAAGTAATTTAAGTTGTAGATTCAAACTAGAACCAATAATATGTTAATAACTTACCATCTATGATTTACTATACTAGTGTTGTAAAAATTTTGTGAGCGTAACACTTTTCAAATTTTTGTGCTTAAAAATCATAAAAATGAAAACCTCAAACTCATCATCCCCTCCTTACACATTTTTCTTCCCCAACAAAAAACCACATTTTTCTCTCTTTGGCTTTCACACCAAAAACACTCGGCTTACCATGACCTTAATTACTAACAAATTAATCTATACACACGAAGATTGATTTATGAGTAATTTATTTGTTCCATTCTTTCTTTTTCTTTGCCTCACATGGGTTATCATTTGTTTCCTCCTTTTCTTTTTACGACTTCACATGGCTTAATTAAAACTTGATGAAATATTAATTCTAATAAGTCCACATGGGGAGTGTTAATCAATATCATGGGGTTGAACCCACGGCCACGGGACACGGACACTCCATAGAAAATATGGTCAACTCACATAGCTTTAGCCCTTTGACAAGTGTAACTCAAATGGCTTTAGCATGTGTATATTTTGACTTTACAAACTACAAAACAAGCCTTGCTTCTTGGGAAAAGTAATAGTAATAGATACTACAACATATCATATTTTTAGAAAGAGTAATTTTAAAGTATAAAAAAATAAAATAAAAAAATAAAAAAAATTCACAACTGCAGACCATTTATGTGTACCTAGATTTATTGTTTTAAAAATTAACTTCCTCCTAGGATACCAAAATGAACTAATAATGCAGTACGATTACAACGGAAAGTACGTACCCAATCGTGACATGAAAGCATGAAATGGTCAGCACCATTGCTTCTGTTCCAGTAAGGGTGCTTATTTGCAACGACCTTAACGTAGTCCATCGCAATCTTTTGCAGACGATCACGATAGAAGTCTGCGTCTGTGGTGATAGGCATATAAACATAATCAACAATATTGGTTACGCTAATGGGCAAGAAAAATACGTGTGCCTCTTCAGGATTGCAAGCCCTGAAGGGACTTTTATAGCTTTCTATTTCATCTATGAATTGCCCTTCTATGGCGTACGCGTCCTTCAATGGTCCACTGTGGACTAAAGGTTTCTCTCCTTCTCCATAGGTCCACACCTTGAACCTCTTCATCATCTCTATGTGGCTCCTGATCGATTACATAATATACCAACAAGAATTTTGTTACTCATGCATAATTTTGTTACTGTGTTTTATTTATTACAAATGTTATACAAATTGATGTGTATTAACTTTTAAACATAAAACAAAAATATATTAATTTCAAAAATTTGTTTATGTAAAATATTCAATTTACTACTAATTTTATTACAAAGACTTAAAAATGGTGTGGCATGCTTGTTTGAGATTTCAACAAGATAATAAATAAATGTTTCTCAACATAATAAAAAAATGTTTCAAATTTTTATTTATTTATTTTATTTTTTTGTGCTTGATGATGGCACATTAATTTATAAGCTTACGTAACAAAATTTGTAATATCTATATACAATTGCTCATTATTGATTTATTATGTTGTAGACGTAAGATCAATCACATTCATTGCAACATTAATTTATAATAACAATTTTAGAGTAAAATTTGTACTAAATTTAACATTTTCAAATTGTTAATACTAGCAAACAGTAATAAAGGAAGTTCTGAAATTTTCGAACTTAACTGATGAAAAGCATATGGATTTCTGTAAATGGAACCTCTAGGGATAAAGGTCTCTTTCTTCTTGGACATATATCTTCTTGTCCGAATTGCTTCACGTATCGCAGCCCTTGCTTTAGCTAAACCTACTTCAATTATCTTTAAGCTATTTTTCTTCAGGTCATAGCATATACATTAACAAAAATAAAATATAAATAAAATTTCAAAATACAGCTAGCAATGATTAAACAACGAGCAATATCAATCATAAAATTTAAACAAAAAGTTAGCATAATTTAGATGTTTCTTACTTTGATTTTACCAGCCTTCTGTGTATTGCAATTGGTTGAAAGAAACACATCTTGGGATACTTGCTGTGGATTTGTGTGGTGGCTTTTTCTAAGATAGGAAAATGAAAAGAGAGTGGAATAGTCTATGTTTAAGGAAGAGGAAAAGAAGAGGAAGAAAAGAATTAGAGAAAATGGAATAAATACAAAAGATATGGAGCAGCTAAAGCCTGCCATGGCTTCAGTTTTTTCTTCTTCTTTGTCTCACTCTTATGTAGGGTTTTCTTATCAAGATAGACGAAGATACATGTGAAAGACCATATATAGGCTGTAAGTGATTGAAGTTGCATTAATGTTGTAAGCTTTAGTTTAGTTTGCCAACATTTGCTAAATCAAAATTTATACGGGGAAGTGTTTGACTAGTGAAAGGCAATTAGCATAGTCATGTGATTTACATTTGAAATAAAGATCGGTCGTTGATATCGATACTCATTGTATTTAACTATATAATCGAGTAAATTCGCAGCAAATTAATGCCATGGCGACAAAACCAAAAAAACGAATTTCAACCACGAGTGCGGGTGCTACTTTTGGTAGAATAGATACATGTGAAAGACCATATATAGGCTGTAAGTGATTGAAGTTGCATTAATGTTGTAAGCTTTAGTTTAGTTTGCCAACATTTGCTAAATCAAAATTTATACGGGGAAGTGTTTGACTAGTGAAAGGCAATTAGCATAGTCATGTGATTTACATTTGAAATAAAGATCGGTCGTTGATATCGATACTCATTGTATTTAACTATATAATCGAGTAAATTCGCAGCAAATTAATGCCATGGCGACAAAACCAAAAAAACGAATTTCAACCACGAGTGCGGGTGCTACTTTTGGTAGAATAGGTCTTAGTAAAACCTGTTGTAAAATAGCGAAAGCAGAAGCTCAAATTCAATCAAATATTAGGAATCAAAAAAATTTTACCGAATCAAATTTGGAAATTTGAGGTAATATAAATTAGTATAGAGACACTCTCACAAATCTAAATCTCAAATACATTAAAATAGCTCTTTCTTATAAATCCAAAATTAAGTGGCAATAAAACCTCTTTCACTATTTTAAATTGCAATCCACATATATCAAATAATCAAACTGTAAGAGGACATGCCGAATAGAGAGCTTCTTTCACACACTTAAATTTTGCCGTACACACTTTACTTATATTGGAGATGATATGCCAAAGTCAGTTTCCAAATTGTTATAGGAGGAGTTTTAAACCAAAGAAAAAAAAAATTCTTATTTCAAATAAAATTTTAAATCAAATAGAGACAAGACTTATACAATTGATAGTAACTAAAAAGAATAAAAATTCCTCTTTTTTTTTTTTTTTTTTTTAAATCCAAATCCAACAAGGAGTCAAACTCCTTGATTCAAGCCATATGTCTACAAAACCATGCCAATGTTAACCCCACAAGTATATGATCTCGCAAGATGGTTGGCTTTACAACCACTCTAAGGAAAACCAGAGTTCATGAATCAAGTAACAGCTAAGAAATTCTTCACAAAAAATAAAAAAATAAAAATAAAGTGACAGCTAAGAAAAATTCCACAGTGAACTAATTTCTTTAGTACTAGGAGCCTATAAGAAATTGACTTTAGTCAAAATCAGTAATCTGAACATGGACTCTACCATGTGTCATCATCATTGCTCAGTGTAAACAAGCTTTTGAGTTTTGACTTTCACATGTAATTGATAATTAATTGTCTATATCTCCTTGAGCAGTGAGCAAAGGTGACTGAGATTATGGCTTAAAGACTTAAAAATGCCTCAGCTGGTCGGTTCAGCATTTGCTCTTTTGACACCTTTTCTCTGTATCATTTCTTTTGTTATAAACTGAGCTTATGGCTTAGAAAGGGCCAAAACTTCCATCAAGAACGGCATTTGTTTTTTCAATCAAACCCCTAGTGATTCGTGAAGAGGGAAATTCTAATGCCAAAAAATCCGCTAAGGTATTTCTCCCACTTAATTTAGAAATCTTGTTCGGATCCCCATTGGTCTATCTAATACTATATTAGAGTTATTTCTAATTACTTCACTAGTTGTGTTGTGAATCATACTAATAGGGAGGCAAATTAATTTGTTGCCCATAATTTTATAATAATAATATTACTGCTATGGAATTTCTTTAATAAAAATAGAGGAATAGTCTTTTTTTGGAGAGGGGGGGGGGGGAGTCATATTATGTGAATTGCAGTGAAAATTCATCAAAGCAAGTTCTATTCTCTATGATTCCTCCAACTTTTAAAGTGATTAAAAAGTAAAAACTGAGTTAATTAGGGAAAGGAACTCACGTTCCATTCTATTCTTTCCTATTAAACTTTCAAACAAGCTAGGGATAAAATCTTTTCACTCCATTCTCTAGTATTCTTCTTGTCCAAACACAAAAAAGTTGTAAATCATATCATATTATCATATATATTATATAATAAAAGTTGGCTTTATAAGCTGTGTTTGCACCAAGTGATTTCACTAAATTATAGAATTTTTTTCTAAATTGTAGTTGTGTCAAGTGACTTCACCAAATTACAACAATATTTTGGGTTAAAAAAATAAAATAACAATAAGTGTTTTAACAAACATGTAACATGGACCTAAGTTTTAATTGATAGAGACAACTCATTTGTTTATATCAATTTTTTTTAGATAAAGTAACTGTGAGGTCCGATTTTGTAGCCCAAAAGATATGGGTTCTCCCAGGCCCCAACGAACCAAGAACAATGAATTTGTAGAGAGTGGGTTGAAGGTTTAGGCGCTCACCGGCCTTCATGAAGCATCAACTACTTTCCTTTTATTGAAAAATACTAAGACCAATTTACAACTGGGGGATGCTCCTCGGCCCATGGCCGAGGAGGTTTTTTCTTCCCATACTCCCCCTCCCTTTTACACTTCGCTCCCCTTTCTTATATATCCCTCTCTTCCTCCTCCTGTTGATCATCTATTGGCCTTCCTTCTGACCGTCTGTCCCATCAGAGGTCATATTCATGGTCAGGTGGCTCACCCTGATCGATTTTGCCCTGTCAAGGGGTTACATCCCCATTAATGCGGCCAGAAGGGTTAGGTGTGCATATTCAATGCCGAGGTGACAGTTCGCCTAGGGCTTGCCCCTTCTCCGTACTTCTGTTGCCAACGCATGGCACTGGGCCCTCTCCTCCTCGGATACTTCAGGAGTCCTTTGGTTGGGTGGTCCTCGTGTTTTTCCGAGGTCTCGGACACCCGAGGACAGGGTCATCCTCGAACCCCTCATGCATCCTCGGCGTGGGCCATTTGGGCCTGGCTTGGAGTGAGCCAACGTTACCCGATTTTCTGGCCCTACAATAGCCCCTCAAAATCTTGCTGCACGCATCCTCGGGCGGGGAGAAGGATTTTGACATCCTCGGCCTTATCCCTCCCCCCCCCCCCCCGCCCCTCCCCGCCG
>NW_027069887.1:390379-443335 GCF_002906115.3 Quercus suber
TCCATTTCTCTGTAAGTATCTAGTTTCCCCATAGGTTTGAGTCCGAGGACCATGCAATACCTTGGTTCTGTCTAGTACCCAGGTATAGCTGAGCGGTTAGTTTCCCCATAAGCTTGAGTCCGAGGACCATGCAATGCCTTGGTTCTGTCTAGCGCTTCCATTTCTCTGTAAGTATCTAGTTTCCCCATAAGTTTGAGTCCGAGGACCATGCAACACCTTGTTCTGTCTAGTACCCAGGTATAGCTGAGCGGTTAGTTTCCCCATAGGCTTGAGTCCGAGGACCATGCAATGCCTTGGTTCTGTCTAGTGCTTCCATTTCTCTGTAAGTATCTAGTTTCCCCATAGGTTTGAGTCCGAGGACCATGCAACACCTTGGTTCTGTCTAGTACCCAGGTATAGCTGAGCGGTTAGTTTCCCCATAGGCTTGAGTCCGAGGACCATGCAATGCCTTGGTTCTGTCTAGCGCTTCCATTTCTCTGTAAGTATCTAGTTTCCCCATAAGTTTAAGTCCGAGGACCATGCAATACCTTGGTTCTGTTTAGTACCCAGGTATAGCTGAGCGGTTAGTTTCCCCATAGGCTTGAGTCCGAGGACCATGCAATGCCTTGGTTCTGTCTAGCGCTTCCATTTCTCTGTAAGTATCTAGTTTCCCCATAGGTTTGAGTCCGAGGACCATGCAATACCTTGGTTCTGTCTAGTACCCAGGTATAGCTGAGCAGTTAGTTTCCCTATAGGCTTGAGTCTGAGGACCATGCAATGCCTTGGTTCTGTCTAGTACCCAGGTATAGCTGAGCGGTTAGTTTCCCCATAGGCTTGAGTCCGAGGACCATGCAATGCCTTGGTTCTGTCTAGCGCTTCCATTTCTCTGTAAGTATCTAGTTTCCCCATAGGTTTGAGTCCGAGGACCATGCAATACCTTGGTTTTGTCTAGTACCCAGGTATAGCTGAGCGGTTAGTTTCCCCATAGGCTTGAGTCCGAGGACCATGCAATGCCTTGGTTCTGTCTAGCGCTTCCATTTCTCTGTATGAAGGGGTTTATCCTCGGACCGCTTTATTGGAGACAATTCCTCCTTGGGTCGGACTATGATCTTCCACGTGGCGTTGACCTCGCCTCCAGCTCGATTCCCCGTCTTTTTCATTTACGAGGCGTCCCTTGGCCGTTCGCGCTCCGCGCTTGACGTTTCGGTGCGCGAGACGCGCCTTCATTAATGGCCTCGTGAATGAACACAAATCCAGCGGTCTACGATCCCTTTGGAATTTGGTAGCTTCGTGATTAGCACTGCTGATAATTCTCTTTTCGAATTCTGTGTGGATTAACTCCCACCAGTCTTCATCCTTCATATAAGGCTTCCCGGGGGGAAGGTTTCTCTACACTCCATGAACTTCCAACGCAGTTAGAAACATGTCCCTTCAATTCCCCCAAGCTCCTTTAATAACCCCGCCAGAATTGTGACCGGAGTTGGCAGATATGGGGTAGCTTTGGGCGGGTGTGAGGACATCCGTGCCAAGGGCCGTTGTAACCGTAGCCCCCATTGGGCTTCCAGCGCGGCAGAGTCTAGGCGTAACACTGACAGTGCCGTACACGGTGGCCAGGAGGGATGTCGCTGAAGTACCTAATGTCTCTCCCCGGAGCGCACCCCCGACGGAGGAGACGCGCAAACTCATGTCATGGCTAGTGCCTGAGTGTTGCCGTCTCCAACGGCCAACGCTCGTGAGGATTGGAGAGAATCAAGGGAACATCACGGGGGAGGGTGTCCCGGTGCCCCTGCATCTGCTCCTCGCTTTGTTCAAGCTCCGCCGCACCGAGAAAGGAGTTGTTGGTGGCCTTGAAGCAAGCCAGCCTCAGCCCCCTTCCCTCATTCTATTGTCAAGCTCTCCCATTCTCTTGATGCAAATAAAAGCACGGGTTGACACTTCCCTCTAGCTAGTTTTAGGACGGGTCCACCTGGGCCTCTGTTTGTAGGATTAGCTTGTAAAAGTAGTGCTTTAAAGCATGCCTGCCTGAGCCTCTGTTTGTACATTGTAACTTTTTTGTTTAATAAAGTAATGTGCAGTTTCTTTCCGTTTCTGTCGAATCTTCCGTTTCGACTTTTTATTTTTCTGCAATGTTTGTTTGGTGGTCCTTTTTTTTTTTTTTTTGAATCACCACCAATCTTCCATAGAATGATTACTTAGAATGATCGCCTGTTGCGCCGGTCAGCGCACTAATCCTTCCCACAGACGACGCCAATTGTGAGGTTCGATTTTGTAGCCCAAAAGATATGGGTTCCCCCAGGCCCCAGCGAACCCAGAACAATGAATTTGTAGAGAGTGGGTTGAAGGTTTAGGCGCTCACCAGCCTTCATGAAGCATCAACTACTTTCCTTTTATTGAAAAATACTAAGACCAATTTACAACTGGGGGATGCTCCTCGGCCCATGGCCGAGGAGGTTTTTTCTTCCCATACTCCCACCCCTTTTACACTTCGCTCCCCTTTCTTATATATCCCTCTCTTCCTCCTCCTGTTGATCATCTATTAGCCTCCCTTCTGACCGTCTGTCCCATCAGAGGTCATATTCGTGGTCAGGTGGCTCACCCTGATCGATGTTGCCCTGTCAAGGGATTACATCCCCATTAATGCAGCTAGAAGGGTTAGGTGAGCGTATTCAATGCCGAGGTGACAGTTCGCCCAGGGCTTGCCCTTTCTCCGTACTTCTGTTGCCAACGCGTGGCACTGGGCCCTCTTCTCCTCGGATACTCCAGGAGTCCTTTGGGAGGGTGGTCCTCGTGTTTTTTCGAGGTCTCGGACACCCGAGGACAGGGTCATCCTCGGACCCATCATGCATCCTCGGCGTGGGCCATTTGGGCCTGGCTTGGAGTAGGCCAACGCTACCCGATTTTCTGGCCCTACAGTAACAATAAGTGTTTTAACAATATATGTGTTAATGGTCATTTTTGCGACAAATTTTATGGTTCGACAGAAATGACTAAGCCCAATTGCTTAGCGGGTCCGACTAATGTGTCTTATCAATGTACTCTACTTTGTTGCATGGCCCAAGCCCATGCGAATGGTTGGAGAACTGAGTAGGAATGGTTTCAGTGGGTGTGGGTTAGTTCCCATTGGACTCTTTACATAGGCCCAGCTCATGCCTTGAAGTGGGCTAGGGACGCTGGGGGCATTTAGCGCCCATAAAGGAGGTCTAGTGTTAGAAATTTTTACCCCAAATTTGGCTCCATGCTCTGGGTGACCGTGCCCCTAATTTTCAGCCCAGCTCCATTTTTTCACACCAAGGCACAGCTGACTCTAAGAAAAAGGCTAAACAGCCTAGCCCACTCAGCCACCCAAATGTAGTTTTCCAAGGCCTACAAAGACTAGAGACAACAACTATGAAGAAAAAATAACTTTGTTTCCAAAATCATGAAAAAAGCTACCAAACCTTTCCCTAAACATAAAACATAATATACCAAGTCATAGAAATAGCTTCTGAAAGGTCCAAGGCCTTCCTCCCAACTAAAAATCTGGTCACAAGCATCCCCTAAAGCTTGATATAAATATGCATCACCTGCCCACAAGAAAGGGACAAGGTTTTCCTACAAAAAACTCAAAACTTTGACACAAAAGCCTAGTCAGCTACCCAGTGTATCGACGATTTGAAGGCCTGGAGGTGAAAATACTAATATAGGGGAACTCTCCCTCTCTTGCTCGGGACCTCCCTCAATTTCTTCCTTTCAATGACTGCGGGCTGAATTTTCTAACTTATGAATATATAGTTTCTGCACTTTCTTGTGTTTTCATTTTTTGTATTGGTTTCTCTTTCCATAAAGCACCATTAGCCTTTGTGTACCTCACATTACGAATTTTGGGCTTGTCTCTCCAAATAACTGACGAATTTAACGAACACAAGGGGAGTTTTGGGCTCCTTTCTGCAATCTAGGCCTTTGTCGCAAAACGTCCTCGACATTTTGGCGACTCCACTGGGGAGTCAAGCAACTAAGGAAGGAGAAACCATGCCTCCTAAGTCAAAAAACCAACGTACATCCCACACCATTGCTCAATCTCAAGGGGCAGTCGCTGACGATTCCTCTTTGAGGGAAGTACATCTTGATGAGGAGGTTGAACAAGCCCCTTTGCAAATGAAGGAATTATTTGAAATGATGCGAGGCATGCAGCGGAACCAAGACAGCCTTGCTCAGGCTATCCAGCACATTGAAGAATCTAATAAGGCGAGAGGAGCTCACGCTCGAAAAAGGTCAAAATGAAAAGTTGGCGAATAATGGCGAAAAGACAAGGTAGGACAAAGCTAGTGACGCTCTTGATGCTAATAATGATTCTCAATATGTCACGCTTGCTGACATAGCAAAGCTCATTGAGAGGGAACAAGTGAAAATCTCCAAAGTGCCAAGGTAATTCGTTCGCCAACCTCTTTACCCGTCTGAGCTATTGCACAAACCATATCCCCAAAATTATGAAGTTCCCACATTTTCACTCTATGATGGACGACGAGGAAACGCTCTTGAGCATGTAAGCAAGTTCATAGATACTATAGGCCCATACGCTAGTGATTCGGAGTTATGCCTTTGCGAGTTTTCCAAGTCGCTTTCTGAGAAGGCTTACTCATGGTACATCACGATCCCAACTAGATCAATCAAGTCGTGGGAGGACATGGCAGAGTGCTTCTGTGGGAAGTATTACCAAGAGCAAGAGGAGGTTACGTTGATTGGGTTACACAACACTAAGCAAAGGACCAGCGAAGATTTACTCGATTACATATGGCGATTTCGAGATACAGCCCTCGAATGCCATGTGAAGTATGAGGAGCATGAATTGGTTGAAATTTGCATTGATAATATGTTTTTTGAGTACAAAATTCACCTTGAGAATTTGGAGATTAAGCAATTTGCTCCGCTACTCCAAAAGGCTTGCAAAACCACAGCATCTTGGAAGACAAATGAGAGAGCTTCGAAAACAAGTGAGCGGTCAAAGATTGGTAAGAGGAATGCTCCCCAAGCGCTCTTGGTGGTTGCCAATGAGCCCGCTAGCAAGAAGAAGAACGAGAAAGGCAAGGCAATTGAAGAATATCCGCCCATATCTTGCACATCAGAGGAGTTAAGTGTCATCCTTAATCGGTGGATCGCAGATGGAGTGGTAAAACTATACAAGATTGATAGAAAGCCAACCAAGGAAGACAAGAAACATTCATGTTTCTATCACTACCATAGATATGTTCATCACCCAACTGTGGAATGTCACTACATACAAAGGTTGTTTCGTGAGAAATTGGCAGACGACACTCTCGAAATAGGCTGTGACACTCAAGGTGTACAAAGAAATCCTTTGCCTCAACATGAAAGGGGAAAGGGGATAGTCGCTATGGTCATACATGCTAGCGGTGAAGAAGAAGAAGAAGATCCCATGATATCCGCCACACTTACTCTAACCACTATTAAGACATTGCAAAAAAGTTTCGCATTTCGTTCGCTGTTCAACCAATTAGGATTAACCCCTGAGGCTAGAATGACAATAATAGAAGCTATTGTCGGCATTGCGTCTTCATCTAGATCCCATTGTTTTACAGTCAAAGCTCACGCAAGCGAGCCTTTCTAGAGACGACTAATGTGGTCATCTTTACCGATGAAAACATGGAAGTCTAATACCCTGATCATAAGAGGCCATTATATCTCTCAGCAATGATAAATGAAGTTTATGTGGGGAAAGCCCTCATAGACACTGGCTCATCCCTCAATGTTATTCCATTAAGTACTCTTGTTGCAACAGGCATTTCTCAGAGAAAAATACAAGGATTGCCAATGGAGATTACCAGATTTGGAGAAGGATGTGAACATACCATTGGGCACATTCAATTAGAACTAAAGGTCGGACCACTTGTGGGGCTCACTAGGTTCCATGTTCTCGATTCTTCTGTGTCCTACCATGTGTTATTAGGAAGGCCATGGCTGCACAAGCACAAGCTTATATCGTCTACCTACCATCAATGTGTAAAGGGATGCTTAAATGGAAAATCGATTCACATCCCAGCCAATCTTGCTCCTTTCAACCAATCAGAGGCTCATTATCTAGGAGCGGCCTTTTATGATCAATTGACCATAAGTGGAGAGGACGCAATTGCAAAGCCCTTGGGCACCCTTTTGCCTAGTTGGGAAGATATTAAAGAAGGGTCTGAAGTGGACTTACGAGATCTCCTTGAAAGGAGGAAGAAATACAAAAAGCGAAAGGAGACGACCCATGATGCTCCAAGATGCGAGAAGATTCAGTTACTTGATGGGTGCACTAGTTATTGCTTGTGAAGGCGTGTTGAGCCTAAATGCGCCAAGCAAGAGGACCCCAGACTGACAAAGGGGGGTTGTCCTATCTCTTGCTGCCTTTTAGAAGAAACATTTGATCCAACTAAAAAAGAAGCAGTATCGCAAGAAGTGTTGACCCCGCCTAAGCTGTTGCCAATCAATAAGGAACTTGAAATAATCAATTTGGGCGATGATCATAATATGGAGCTGCCTATCTTCATCAATCCCTTGCTTATGCACCCGAGAAAAAAAAATTAGTGTCTTTGCTTAAAGAGTATCGCGATTTGTTCGCATGGCAGTACGAAGAAATGCTGGGTCTAGATCTCGAAATGGTGGCTCATGCTCTTAATATTGAACCGGGGGCTAAATCAGTGGTGCAACCAAAAAGGATTTTCCATCCCGACGTCGAAGCTCAAATTGTTCAAGAGGTTAAGAAGTTGTTAGCAGCGGGGTTTATCAAGCCTATTGAACACCCACAGTGGCTCTTAAACATAGTTCCCGTGAAGAAAAAGAATGGAAAAATAAGTTGTTGTGTCAACTTTCAAGACCTAAACAAGGTCTGTCCAAAGGACAAGTTTCCTCTCCCTATATATGGACCTGTTTATCAACTCAGCTGTGGGTCATAAGATGTTCTCCTTTATGGATGGTTTTAGCAACTACAATCAAATCAAAATGGCACCAAGAGATGCAGTAAAGACCGCATTCCACACTCCTATCAAAATTTTCTACTAAACCATGATGCCATTTAGGCTTAAGAATGCGGGTGCCACGTATCAAAGAGCTATGATCGCTATCTTCCATGACATAACGCATCGGGAACTCGAGGATTATGTCGACGATATAGTCGTAAAGTCTAAAACTGGGGAGAGTCATGCGAGAACCCTTAGGAAAGTCTTTAAGAGATGTCGTCGTTACAAACTGCACATGAATCCTTTGAAGTGCACATTTGGGGTGACAGTTGGAAAATTTCTAGGATTCCTTGTTCATCAAAATAGAATCGATGTGGACCCATTGAAAGTGAAAGCCATAGTAATGATGAAACCCCCAACATCAGTTAAAGAATTGAAGTCCTTTATAAGAAAGCTCTCTTACATTCAAAGATTCATACTGGGGTTAGCAACAGCGATCACCCTATTCACTCCATTATTGAGGAAAGGCGTGAAGTTTCAATGGAGTAATGAACACTAGTTAGCTTTTGGTAAATTGCAAGAGATGATGACTGGCCTACCTACTGTTAGGTCACCAACGCCAGGCGTGCCATTGTGACTTTATCTTGCCTTAAATGACAAGGCTATTGGAGCTCTAATTGCGCAAGAAGGTGAAGATGGTACTAAGCAGCCCGTATACAACATGAGTAAAGCCCTTAAAGACGCATAAACTCGTTACCCAAGAGCTGAACGCACTTGTCTATCTTTGATATATGTAGTGCAAAAATTGCAACATTATCTCTTAGCCCACACTGTGCACTTAATGACGAAGTCCAATCCGATAAGGACATTCTTGCAAAGGCCCGTTCTCTTGGGTAGGCCGACACAATGGTTACTCCAACTCTCCGAATATGATATAGTGCCCGCCATGCCAAGGGCAGTTAAGGGTTAGGCAATAGCGAAGCTTCTAGCCCAATTCCCCGAAGAGGACATCTCACAAATCACGGATGAAGTGCCTGGAGAAGTTGCAAGGGTGGAATGCCTAGAGGAGAATAAATGTCTGTGGGAGATGACATTTGATGGATCTTCCATTTCCACTGGTGGAGGAGCTAGTATTTTCCTAGCTAATGGGGAAAACGAAGCCCTATCCATATCTTTCAAGTTAGACTTTCTTTGCTCTAATAATGTGGCAGAATGCGAAGCATATCTTACCGGCATAGCGATAGCACGTGAAATGGGAATTAAAAGGCTCAAGTTGCGGGAGACTCGAATCTTGTGGTAAGTTAAGCGAGGGGTGACTTCTCTCTCAAAGAGCCCTTGCTGGCCTCATATCGAGCAATGGCTCAAAGGCTGAAGGATCATTTTGACGAGCTGACCATAAAACACACACAAAGATCAGACAACCGCCATGTCGATGCCTTAGCTATGCTTAGGTCCAAAATCATATTCGAAAGGGAAAGTATCAAAGTTACCATCCTCAAAAGAAGCGTCCCTATTACACTACTCTTGCAAGAGGAGTTTGAAAATAGGACCATAGGAGCTGAAGATTGGCGAACACCTTCGAGAGATGCCTTATTGGAACAAGGGATAGAAATTGATGCCAAACAACTCTGAAACTATATGCTTGTTGCTGGTGAGCTTTATTGGAGGCTACCTAGAGGAGTGTTAGCACGGTGTAAATTTAGAAGAAGCAGCGAAGAGGTTGAGTGAAGTCCATGAGAGGACCTGCTACGCTGAGAACGAAATCCCCCTCTATCGACGCCTTCAACGCTTGGGTTATTTTTAGCTTGATATGAAGACCCAAGCAAATGAAGTGCAAAGCCATTGCCCAACATGCCAACATATGTTCGATAGGGTAGAATCATATGCTATCTTCCAGACAACTGATTGGAGAACACCATTTCTGAAATTCGTCTTGGAAGGAGTCCTACCTATTGACAGGAAGAGGCTTATTACCTCAAGAAGCTAGATAGGCGCTATTTTGCTGAAAGGGGGATTTTGTTTCTTAAAGGATATAATGGTGAGCCGCTGTGATGTTTAGGCCTCACAGAATCGTAGGCCATAATGAGAGAAGTACACGGTGGAGAGTGTGGAGAGCATCAAGGGGGAAAGAAACTTCATGAACGACTCTTATCTACGGGGTATTATTGGCCTTTAATGAAGAGGGACACCATTGAGTTTGTTAAATGCTGCCACACCTGTCAAATGCATGCAAACCTTATCCATACCTATCTCATGAGCTTGCAAGACATAAGCACACCATAACCTTTTCACACTTGGGGGCTTGATCTAATCGGCCTCATCCATCCGCCATCGAATGGCTACATTTGGATCTTTGTCGCCACCGAATATTTTACGAAGTGGGTGGAAGCTATTCTGCTCAAGAGAGCGATAGGGCCGGTTGTGGCCAATTTCATCAAAGAGCATATCCTCTGCCGTTTTGGGATTCCATACAAGATTGTGAGTGACAATGGTACTTCGTTCATAAACAAAGATGTTTGAGCAATCACCGAGTGTAAAAAAATCAAGCATCGAAGGTCGACCCCTTACTACCCTTAAGGGAATAGGCAAGTGGAGGCAACCAATAGGGTCTTATTGGGAATTCTTAGTAAGATGGTGTTTAACTATGCTGGAAGTTGGAATACACGTCTTCTCGACACACTTTGGGCCTATAGAAGCTCTACCAAAACAGCCACTGGCTTTTCACCATTTTCTTTGGTATATGGCATCGAAACCATCTCACCGGTGGAGTTGATGGTGCCAACAACTCGCACATTGTAGGGCCAAGAGCTTGAAATAGATGTGAATATATGTGTTGAGGTGCGGATGGTGGACTTGGAAACAATGGATGAAACGCGCGACCTCACATGCGAGAGGGTATGGAGATACTGGCCGCGAATGAGCACCATGTATGAGCAAAATGTGCGTGAACAATCTTCATGGAAGGCCAACTTGTTCTTAGGGTAGTAGATTGCATAAAAAGAACCGTAGCGCCCCTTCCAAGTTTGCGCCAAATTGGGAAGGCCTATACGTTGTGAAGGAGGCTCGTGGAAGTGGGTATCATCGCCTTTGTAGCATGGATAAGTCTGCCACAACGAATTCCATCAATGGCAAGTGGCTCAAGCTTTATCACACTTAGTGAGATCAAGAAGTGCTGGTCTATTTTGGAAACATAGGTATCATGCATCGCTTGTGTGTGTGTGTATGTGTGTTTTTTCATCTGAGGCGAAAAACACCATCTCACTTTTAAGGTTGGGCATCATCCGCCATGTGATTTGCATTTTAGTTTATTACCTTGCACTTTCTTATGATGTATGAGTGTAATGAATCAATGAGAATGCCCACTTTTTTTTTTTTTTTTTAAATGGCATCATCACATTCTCGTTTCGCTTTTTCCTTTTTTTGATATATGTATATACACACACACACACCCGTGTAAGCGCACATGTCTCAAAAGAACATGAATCACTTTGTTCAAGCAACAAACCTTACGAATTTGTAAGGGAGCTCATGAAAACACGATCAAGGCAAGACCCCTACATGCAAGACTACTATGCTCTTAAGAAGGTAAGGGAAGCCAAGTGGGTACCCCTTCAATGACAAGCCTTACAATGTGGTAAGGAAGTCAATGAAGTAATGCCATAGCTAAATCCTCATTCGCAAGAGGGAGCCTAACATCCACTCATAAGTACACCTTACAAAATAATAGGGGGACCAACAAAAAAACAGGGGGAGGGGGGAAGGGCAATGACGCACGTTCATACCTGAAACCTTGCAAAACAACGAGTGGGCTTATGAATCAAAAGCTAGCATCAAATGCTATAAATTAACACATGATACATTTATTAAGCGATGACTGATTACTGCTTCAACAGAGCTATTGAGTGGGAGGATACAAATGGTGCTATAGCCTACCATAGGTAAGAATGGTAGGTCTACTATTTAACTACAAACATAGGAAAAACAAAACCATCCCCCTAAAAAATGGCAAGTTGGCATGATTTACAATGCACATAAATACAGTCCAAAAAACGCTAGTGTGTGGCCTTGCAGACTATACATGGGAGCAACACTAAATGGTGAGCCACAAAAAAAAACACACACACACACACACACACACATATATATATATATATAATCTACGCAGAGAGTGAGGTACAAGAAGGCCCAAATCACCCTTTAAGGGCCACAATAGTCAAGCACCATGCTCATTGACACTTCCTTGGAGGATGGAATAAGGGTAAGCTGACTGCCTGATTAATTGCGATTTGCATCTAAGTAGCAATACATAACCTGCAAACATACATGATCTCAAAGGAAGGTACGAAACTACTTTAACTTGAGTATTAAAAAATAGATGCATACACACCCACAAAGCACAAACAACCTTTTTCGAAGCTAAACGCGAAAACAGGTTTGATAATATATTTTGTACATAATATGTTTAGATACAAAATGGGGGTTGCATAAACCAAGACAGGTTAATCTAAGAGAAATACCAAAGACAGAGCCAAAGGGGTTGTTTAGTATATGTACACAACCTAAAACAAAAAAGGATGTAGGGTGTCTCCATACACAAGGACCGAAAAAAAAGAAAAAAAAAAGAAAAAAAAAGAAAAAAAAAGAAAAAAAAGGAGTCTAAGAACTTTTCCTACAAGATACATCTGTCATAAAAAGAAAAAAGAAAAAGAAAAAGAGGCATGTGATAAGGAGATGGTGGAAATTCAAAGCAAGCCGTGAATGGCAGTGTTATCCAAGATAACGACATCTAAAGGATTTCTTTGTAACTAGACCATCTCTGACTTCAGTATCACGAGCTCTGTTTCCAATTCGAAAATCCGACGTACAATAGATGCCAATTGAATCTTCACGTCTCTACAAAACCACAATGTAGCAACATCTTAAAGATGACGGAGAATAAAGGAAACTTCCAAACCAGCCTTATGTAAGTCTCTCACAGCATCCCTCCACTTAAACAATTGCTCTTCAGTTAAGGCATCACCTGAATTTCTTGCATATCCATAAGCACCGCAACCAAGATCCTCAATAAAGGATACACAATAATTAAACTGACTGTCAACTGCCCGATGAAATCATTGTGCCTGGTTCATACATGTTCCAACAATGGAACACTCTCTAAAGGGACTAAGAACTGATGGATACGTGTGCTTGGGCCTACGAAGTTGTAGAAATGGGAAGCCTTATGTTCATTATTTTTGTCTTGTTCGAACCTGCCTAAGGAAGCTTCGATGTGCTCCCCATTAGAAATGAGAGTTAGGGAATCAAGACATGTGGACATAGGTTCAATTTGAGAATCTGGTTCAACGGTGGCATCTACGAGTGCCTCAATGCCCATACTGAGGGTAACCTGAACCTGTAGGTAAGTGGCATAAAGACTAGTTGAAATGTATGTATGAATTAAAAAGAAAAGAAAAATAAAACTGGAAGACGTATATGTATATACATGTATGTGTATGTGTGTGTGTGTGTGTGTGTATAAATACACACACGTATATAGGAACGTGTGTGCCCCCAGAAGCATTAAAATACTCATTGAGGTTTTCACGATCACAAGCTTCATGTTAGTCACCTCCCCGACAACATCGACTCCCTTGCTCACATCCAAAGTCCCTTTCACACTAAAAGTCACATAGTATGAGCAGAGGCATAAAGTTATTATTATAATTTAAAAAAAAAGAAAAGAAAAGAAAAGAAGGGAAGGGGTGGAAAGGAAGTTTTGCTGTGAGGCTCACTGTGGTTCCAGCTGAACTTTCACTTGTCCCATCGTAGCTTTCACTTGTCATCTCATTGCCAGCGCCCACTAAAGACCTTTGTTCTATGGTGATAAAGGGAGAGGCAGCAGCAATAGGTACTGCAACATTCTCACAATCGTCCCACAGGTCATCTTCAAATGATTATGGGATGTCCACTTTTCCTTCAGAGACCACGAGAGAGGAAGGAACCTAAAAGAAAAAAAGAAAAAGAAAAAAGGGGAGTGATGTTAGTCCAGTGGAGTGATAGATAAATAAATATATATATATATATACATACATACATACATACATATGTGTGTGTATGAATGATAAAATAACCAAAAAAAATAATATATATATATATATATATATAAATGAAACAACGAGGAAAAGAGAAGGAAGTGGATGTACCTGGTTGTCAGAAACCTCAGGTCCAGGCAAAGGACGCATTGAGACAGCACAATTTATGGGTGCAAGAGCATCATCCTTCATGGTGCGAAGTGCCAACACTATGCAAGGTAAAACCCTCAAGCTTGCAACTACTGAGGAGCGGACCTTTTTAGGTAAGGGATGAGGAAGGGCAAAAGCATCGACATAAGTTTCTGAGCTTTCCCTCTTGGCTGGGGGCTTGGCATTCAAGGCCTCACCACGCGCTGAAAGGAGCAGAGACGTGAGCTTTAGCCATGAGTTCATATTTTTTCCAAGGTTTAGGAACTTTGCCTGCGTATGCCACCCAAGCCACTACCTCATCATGCCAAGCCACAAAACCTATTTTCTCTTTCGTAAAATATGCGACCAATCCACGACTAAATTTCATATGGCACGACCTATTAATTGGTGGCAAAGTAGGGGAGGAAAAGTGCATTCATCCTTACCAGCTGCTGCGTAATCATTGAACCTAACAACTATCTTATTCTAATATTGACAAGCCCTCCGACTAAGAACCCTAACTCTAGGATTTTCAGGAATCAATGCCAGTAGAGGTGCCTTATTCAAACAAGAACGCCCGTTTTGCAAAACGAATGGAGTCATAGAATGCTCATGGTCAAGGACCACTGGGTTCTCACTTGGCACACCCTAATTATACCCAAACTGACGCCTAACTCTGTGTGGGTTGTACCATGCCCAAGAACCTGAAGGACCACAAAGAAATAACCAAAGTGGAGTACGAGCTAACAAAGAACTATATGCACTCACATCAAATTCAACATCTTCATCCAACAACGCTAATGAAAAACCATCGGGAACGCTAACGTATGGATGCCATATAAAGTCAGCCTCCCTATCCATTAACTCGACCCAAGATAGTAAGGGAGACTTAACTCCTATCCACTTAAGAAGTATGGGAAGAGATTCACAGAATTTTTGTAAAAACTCAAGCTGGTTGTTCTTAGGACTTGGTGGATAGTGCTTGCGAACAGCTGTGACGGAATGAGCGTATGTTACGAGAGGAAGAGCACATTCCCACGCCCAAACTTGCAGTAATGCCAAGTTCAAATGAGTCACCACGGCATAATATGGTATCCCTCCATTTTGGAAATGTGAAAAGCATCCAAATGATTATACCCATAGTGAAAGATTCGCCATAAGCCAGCAATATAGCAAGAGGAAACAAATATGCTTTTATATGATCAAAGGGGGACTCAGTTAACACATAACGACTCAGCCAATAAACCACGAAAGCAGCATGGCAAACAAGGGTTCCCTCAAAGTTTTCGAAATACCGAACCCATGCAGCAAATCGAGAGTGCTTATTACATGGTGGAACATCACGACCACCATAACTCGTGTACAATTGTTTAATGATACCCTCACTCCCTTCAACTGACAAAATCGGCCATGGTTGCCTGCAACCCACCAGTGGCAACAATAAAATTTTCTCTACATCCTCTAAAGTTATAGTGGCCTCCCCCCAAGCAAAAAAGAATGTATGGGTTGCTGAATTCCACCTACGAACCAAACGTCGCAACCCGACAATGTCTTTTTTCATATTCAGACTGCAGGACACCAACACACTACCATAAATTTGAGACTGCTTTAATAAATTCACAAACTCAATATCTTGCAACTCACTATCAACCCAACAGTCCTAATCAACAAAGTGGCCACATTCCATACTAAAAATGATAGGAACGGGAAGTACCTCTTAGCTACGAATTCGGAGCTCTGTCATGCTATTCGGCGGTGGAAGATTAAACTCGTCAGAATCCACATAATGTCAGACCCAATCTCCATTTTTTCCTCAGTTGAAGTTACAGGATCGAGTGGCAAAGGAAAGGGGAAAGGCGAAGTTTTCGTGACCCATGGATCGCAAAGTAGTCTCAAGGACGAGTCATCAACCACCGACCCACCAAACGACGGCAAAGAATCACCATTATCCTTGGTCTGTGACCGCTTTGAACTCTTGCTGCCACCCTTGAAACGCAACTGTTTTGAACCCATTTGGCTCTGATCATATGGTAGGAGGATAAGGCAAGATTAGAGAGAAAAAAAAAAAAAAATCAAACTATGGGAAGAGCTGGTCTCTTCACTCTCTCCCTTGTACTCTTTCTTTTTTGACTTTTCTTCTTGCCTTACTAGTCAGCCATGGTGATAGCAAATGGAGTGACAGAGTGCCCAACATAGCAAAGTAAAGACCCATTCGGTGAAAAAAAAAAAAAACTGAGAAATTTATGTCTCTCTTTCTGAGGTGGACATAATATTAGTGGGTGTAAACAAGTGGTGAAGGAGACCACTCTTTTATGTGGACCTGACATTGACACGTCTTTTACCCAAGGAAAAGGTGTGGACTGAAAACAAAAGAAAAGAAGACATGGCTAGACAAATATCACATATATATACATGTGTGTATAAGACAAAAGTCATAAAGGAGTCCAACTTTGACATGCCTATTGTGATAGGCCAAAAACGAATTGACCCATTGTGATAAATTAACCAATTAATTTAGTCAAGTGAATTAATTAAGTTAATTAACATGCAAACGCGTGATAGCACAAACAAATTACCAATAAACTAATTATGCAGCGGAAAATAAATAACACAGTGATTTGTTTATGAATGGGGAAAACCTAACGGCAAAAACCTCACCGAGTGATTTTCAAGTCATCACTCCTGAAATTTCACTATTATCACAACAAGCAGTTACAAGTAAAAGAATCCTAGTACCTTATACCAACCTACAGTTGAACCCTTACCCCAATAGCCTAATCCTAAGTACGTAACTAACCAATGCACGGATGCCAGTACGCGACTTCAATCACCAACTAGAGAGAGTTGTCTGCGAAATTCTTTAGTTCATCCCAACGATGAAGATCAAGAAGATGCTTGGTCACAAAACCCAAAGGTTCACATACACAGAAACTTCTTCAAGAATGATGAATTAGGGCGAAATTTTGTCTCTGGTCATAAATTGCTTAAACAAACTTTGTTCAATGCTTGTGTAACTTGTGTATATTTTGATATCCCTTAAAACAATCCTTTTATATGTCTAGGGTTAGGAGAAAAGAAGGCTCAAACACATAAACACGAATCCCAAGAAAACAGAACAGAAAAATCTATTTTTCTTAAACCTTGACAGATAGGAGGTGTCGAGCAGCTGTCGAGTAGGTGTCGAGCACACGGGTTTGACCAGCTTTCTAAACCTCGACATATGCTAGCTGTCAAGCTTTAATGAACTTACACTTCTTCAGTTTGTTTCTTGGACAGACTTGATGACTTCAACACTTGATCGTGAAACACAATTTCTTGAAATATTAAAAACACCTAGAACTACCCAATTACAAGTAAAGTGCGTTTTGTTAAATGATTAGCTAATTACATAAAAAAATGACATATGTTCTTAATAAGTGAACCACATATGTCTTAACATATTGCTTGAAGTAAAGAAGAAAAATGAAGATCAAGGAACAAAGGAAAATGTGTGAGAGAAAGGGAAGGGAGAGTAAGACAAATATATGTATGTGTATAGGACAATAACAATGATGGCAGCAATAACATGAGATGAGGAAAGGGGATTTTAGAAAGAAAAAGAAAAAAAGCGCAGGCAATGTACTAGTCCGTGCAACGTGCAACGTGCGAAGATTTAATGGGCCATGCTAACATCAGGTGTGGGCCCATACTATGATTCATCAAGTGTTCGGAGCTTATGAAAATTCCGTGAAGCTCACACGCATGCCGCAAGTGCCACTCGTGTGAGGGGGGCTAATGTTAATGGTCATTTTCACGAAAAATTTTATGGTTCGACAAAAATGACTAAGCCCAATTCTTAGCGGGTCCGACTAATGTATCTTATCAATGTATTCTGCTTTGTTGCATGGCCCAATCCCATGCGAATGGTTGGAGAATTGAGTAGGAATGGTTTCAGTGGGTGTGGGTTAGTTCCCATTAGACTTTTTACATAGGCATAGCCCGTATGTGCCTTGAAGTGCGCTAAGGACGCTGGGGGCATTTAGGGCCCATGAAGGAGGTCTAGTGTCAGAAATTTCTACCCCAAATTTGGCTCCATGCTCTGGGTGATTGTGCCCCCAATTTTTAGCTCAACACCACTTTTCCACACCAAGGCACAGCTGACTCTAAGAAAAAGGCTAAACAACCTAGCCCACTCAACCACCCAAATGTAGTTTTCCAAGTCCTACAAAGACTAAAGACAACAGCTATGAAAAATAAACAACTTTGTTTCCAAACTCATGCAAAAAGCAACCAAACATTTCCCTAAGCATAAAACATAATACAGCAAGTCATAGAAATAGCATCTGAAAGGTCCAAGGCCTTCCTCCAAACTAAAAAACTGGTAACAAACATCCACTAAAGCTTAATATAAATATGCATCACCAGCCCACAAAAAATGGACAAG
The DNA here is from genome assembly GCF_002906115.3 of Quercus suber. Taxonomy (NCBI): domain Eukaryota; kingdom Viridiplantae; phylum Streptophyta; class Magnoliopsida; order Fagales; family Fagaceae; genus Quercus; species Quercus suber. The sequence continues at coordinate 407,914 of NW_027069887.1, forward strand.
GTTTTCCCTACAAAAAAAACCCAAAACTTTGACATAAAAGCCTAGTCAGCTACCCAGTGTACGGACAATTTGAAAGCCTGGAGGTGAAAATACTGATACAAGGGAACTCTCCCTCTCTTGCTCGAGACCTCCCTCAATTTCTTCCTCTCGGTAACTGTGGGCTAAAATTTCTGACTTATGAATTGTCGAATTTAACGAACTTAAGGGGAGTTTTGGGCTCATTTTGCAATCTCGGCCTTTGTCGCAAAACGTCCCCGACAATATGCAACATGTATTTTAGATAAAATAATATTATGTTTCTTTAACAAAACAGGCAGCATACGTTTTAAATAAAATAATAAGAAGAAGTACAAGAAGTGTTTTTATAATAAAAGTTGGGCTTAAAAGCCTTAGTTGCGCCAAGTAGTTTCACTAAATTGCAGCAATTGTTTCTAAGTTGTGGTTGTGTCAACTGACTTCACCAAATTACAATAATATTTGAATAAAAACATTTTTTTAAATAGAGACAACAACTTATTTGTTCTTGTCAATTTATTTAGATAAAATAACAATAAGTCTTTTAACAAATTAAAACATGCAACATGCATTTAAGTTTCATTTGATAGAGATATCTTATTTGTTCTTATCAATTTCTTTAGATAAAGTAATAATAAATGTTCAAAAAAACATGCAACATGATGATCACAGAAATTAGTAGGCTGAATGTCTCGGGCATTTGTGATCAAAGAGCACTTGATAGTCCTGAAAAAGCAAACACAAAATTAGAGGCGGCCGGGGAAGACCGGCTAAGAATCCTCCGATGGTAAAGTTAGTATTTATGGGATTCCAATTTTTGTGGAAGTCTTTGAATGAATTACCTCTTCATAAGGGAATGCTTATATAGCGTACATGAAAGGGTTACTTGTTTAATAACGGTTCCTATTGTCGAGGAGTTCAGAAGATTCGGAGTTAACTTCCATAATTGCTATGGAAGTTACCTTATTTGGACCTGTGTTCCATAACGGTTAGTGGAGGACTTGGCTCGTAATGATGCAACTCGTCCCTTACGCCTAGTGGAAATTTGAGTCGGCAAAAGCTCAATACGTTCAGGGCCTAATGAACTCGTCCGTCCTTTATTAAGGACAGACAATATTATTGGGGATGAGCATGCTTCACGCATCCCATCTTTCCATTCTTTTCTCACGGATGACCCATATGGACGAGATAAGACTTGTGCATTTTCATTACACTATCAGTTGCCCCGTTGTCCACATGGGTCGTCCAAGGGGATGGGTAACCCGGCGTCATTTCCTTTAGACGTATGTGCTTGGTGTCAGAGTTGATGTGCCGCGTGTCACCATTTTATTGGTGACTAGTCCCGTTGATTCACTTTTTTGAGGTGAATGCACGTGTCATCTCTTGATTGGTTGTGTTGTTTCATGTGCCCAGGTCAGCTGCCTATAAATAGTGGAATTCCTCCACTACCCTTCACATTTATGAGATTTTCCTTCTTTGACATTCGTTGTCTAGCTCCTTGTCTAGGAGTTTCTTCACGTCCATAGCCTTCGTTCGTCTTAGAGCTAGGTATTCCCTCCTTTCTTGTCTTTTAGGTTTCTCTTCAATTTTTTTCAAAAATGTCGGAAACAGTTATTTCCTCGTCTAGTAATAGCACAGAGAAAGTCATAAACGAGTATAACGACAAGAGTAGTTATAGTACTAGTTCTAATGGCACTAGTACTAGTAGTGGGGGGAATTCCACGGACAAGGAGTATGTTTCTGGCGTCCCTTAGATCCGATGAGATTTCGCCAGATCTTGCGAAAATCTCATTAGATTTGATGAGATTTCGCCAGATCCGGTCAAAATCTCACCGAATCTAAGGGAAATATCGCCGGAATCTGGGTTTCTTCGCCGAATTTTGAAAAATTATCGTCGGATTTTGGCAATTTTGGCCGGGATTTGGAAATTTTGGCTGGAATCTAGAAATCTTTCGGTCGGTTCGGGTTTTGGGAGTGGAAAATTGAAATTGACCTGCCGGAATCGATTTCTAGTGGTGAAGACCCGCCGCTGACCCACTAGAATGGTGGGGTTGGCCGGATTCAGGTCGGATCTGGTCAATTCTTCGGGTGGGTTGGGTTACCGAATCAATCTGGACAGCCCTAGGTTCAACCAACAAAATCTCATGTCTTCAAATAAGAGATATGTAGTTCAAACCTTACTTATATAAAAAATCAATTGATATTTTGGCCTCATGAAAGGGTGCCATAGATTGAAATTGTATTGTTAAAAAAAAAAAAAAAAAGTCCAAAGCGGGCCTAACAACACGCATGACTTAAAATTTAAAAACTCGAATCTAGTCCATTTTAATCAGTCTAACTTGAGTTGGGCTGCGTTCTACTTAGCCCAAGCTAGCTTGCCCAACCCAACTTGACCGACTAATATATGGACAACTGGGCTGAACTTTTTTAAGACAACAATCTCATTAGGTGTTGATTGTCGCCGGAAGTTTAAAACTGTAAAGGCATTATTTATGCTTGTCAAGTCAAAATTTTTAGTCTTAAGATAATCTTTTGTAACAAATTATAGTCAGAGCATTATGAATTCACAAAGTGTGGATTGCTTCCATTTCCAAATTCCTCAATTTTGTCCAGTTTTCAGCTGTGTGATAAGGAGCATAAAGATTTTTTTTTTCTTTTTTGCTTATAACAATTAGGGAAATGGATTGGAACTCAAATTCTCTACCATAAATAATTAGACAATATTACTGTGTCATAAGACTCAAGACAGGCCCATAATAAAAAATTAAGGAGAACAGTGGCAGAGCTAGGAATTTATCTTTGTGTGGGCCATATATAATTTTTGTATCTTTTGTTTTTGTGTGGGCCATATAGATTGTATAGATTGTGTGGGTCATATAGATTGTATTTTATTTAAATGAAAATTATATTTATTTTTAGACTTTCTTAAATATGTATATATATTATTAGTTATGGGGCCAAAATGATAAGGTTATTTGAAAATTATCAAATTATTTAAGATAATTTCAAAAAAAAATTATTTTTTTCAAAAATTTTGGGGAGGCCCAGGCCCCCCTTGGTCATCAAGTGGCTCTGCCACGGGGGAGAGAGAGAGAGAGAGAGAGAGAGAGATTTCACTTAATTAGTACTGATGAAGGAAATATCATTATAATTTTTTTTTTCTAACTCAATAAGGAAAGGAGGTAGATTCTATGGCAGACTGACTCGCATTCTTCTCCTTCTTTCATTTTATTTTTCTAGGAACCGACTTGCCTTCTTTCTTTTACACCTTATATATACATCTTTTTATTTTTTGTTTTATCTAAATTTTTTGATATCTAAGAGTGAGAAAAATGTAAATATGGATATGCAAGCGAATATGATGCTGATGTGGGTGAAATTACCTCCCTCTCTAAAAACAAAAATAAGTGGTTTGTACTTTTTTTTTTTTTTTTGGCTTGAGGTTTTTATTTTATATTTTTATATTTTAAATTATTGCTTACAACAAATGGGAGAGGAGGTATTGCATCCAAATTCTCCTTATGGGATAGATCAAGCAATTCTATTGAGTCATGCATATGAGACTGTTGGCATAATTAGTGAGTTATGAAAAGCTAAAACATCTCTCCCCACTAATATTCACCCAAAAAAAAAAAAACAATAAGGAATTGAAAAGTTAGTCTCCATTCCAAATCTCATTACTGGATCAGTTCCTTTACTTCAGATAAAATGGGTGTATGAATATGTTAGTAGCAGATATGATAAAAATGATTAAAGCTTCAACAAGAAAATTGTATGCTTCTATACCGTCTATTTAATGGAATGAAACTCCACCTAATAATCACAACTAAGCATGGCTTTATGCGCACTCTTCACAAAGTAAAAGTCCACATTTTACGATACCCACCTTCTTAGGCGGATAAGAAAAAAATTTTCAGGTGAAGATTACATAGGGATTCCATAAGACTATTATCTTCCTCAATCCCGAAGGAATAATAAGCAGTTTCAACGCATTATGTTATGCATGTGATCTCGAATTGTAGCGAGTCTTGGATCACTAAACAAAATAAAAATCCCCAGCTCTAATAAATTGCTTCAAATACAAGTTTCACTTTTACAGAATTTAATTAATTAATTAATTAATTTTTATTTTTATTTTTATTTTTATTTTTGTGTGTGTGTGTGGAATTGTCTAGCAAGATATAGCAGCACTATGGTGTTTAGTGTCAGTTTGGAAATAACTTAATTAGCTTTTTATTGAGAATATGTGAAAGTACGCTAAAATATACTTATATAAATATTTGGAAAATGTAAGGAAAAAAAAAAAATTTTAAAACTGTACATAAAAATTAAAAGTTAAAAATTAAACTTATAAGCTCAATATTAATAACTTTGATACTACTGCTTGAAGTTTTTTTCGTGAAGTTCAGCTAAAAAACATAGTTTTTAGCACCTAAAAATTTTACTTTATCTATTTTATTTTAGAATTTCACAACTCACTCAACATCAATACTTTTATTTTTCACAATAAAGATAGACATTATTCATTTATTTATTACTCTCTCTCTCTCTCTCTCTCTCTCTCTCTCTCTCTTAAACCCAAAGCCATCACACCCACAACCCCAAAGCAATCACCACGTCTCCCTCTATTCAACCCACAACCCCAAAGCAATCACCACCACCACAGCACTGCATCTCCCTCTCTTCAACCCATAGCCACAAAACCCACAATCCAAAATCAATCACCACCACCACAGTCACCAACAGATCAAAGCCCACAAACCCACTGATCGGAACCCCACAAAACCCAACAACCCAAACAACCATTGCACCACCACTACATTTCCGGTTCTCAACTGCCACCGCATAGGCATGCCGCTGACCACTAATCACTCTCTATACATTTTTTTAATAGAGAGTTTAAGTTAGAGAAGAACAAGAGGAGGAGAAGAAGAGAGTAAATAGAGAGAAGAAAGAGAAAGAGAAACAGAGGAAAAAGAAGGAGAAGAAGGAAGAGAGAAACAAGATTATTTTTTAAGAAAAGAAGAAAGAGAACAAAATAAAAAAAAAAAAAAAAATTTATAACTTTGGAGTTACAGTAAGCTGTCATTTTTGGAAGTTTACTGTAACTTTGATGCTAAAAATTTTAACTTTAGCACCATCAATGGAGTATGCATTTTTGTTATTTGTCATGCTAAAAATAACTTTTTAGCAATGTGACAGCATCATTGTGAATGCTTTTAGAAGTCTGTAATGTTTGTCATATTTTGAACAAAGGGACTTGTGGGTCCGAAAAAGTCTGCATTTTTATTGAGCTCTAAGATTTGAACGCGCATGATTGCTTTCTACTTTTATATCAAGATATCAATAAGTTTTTTAGGTGTGTGCATGATTCGAACTTAGATCCCTAATTTAAAGATAAGAGACGTTATCAATTGAATTAATTGGAATTCACTACTCGTGTCAAACTTTATAAGGGTAATTTATGACTAGGCTTATGTTTGAATGAGGTTCTTTTTCTAGCTTATTTTTGTTTATTTGTTTAGGTATAACTTTTTAAAATTTTACTTTTCTTTTCTTAGTACAACCGAAATTCTACGCAATATTTTTATTGTTAATAAACGGGCACCAAAAGTTACATTTCACTGAACAACTAAAAGTTACATAGTTGGCCAATGTGATCGAATTGCTAGGCTAGATTCTCCAAAAAAAAAAAAAAATTGCTAGGCTAACTAAGATTATGTATCCCCAGCCAATTAAGTAGGAAGAGCAAAATTAGTCTCCTCAACCACACTGAGTGAAGCACCATGTAAAATAACATCAAATGGCTTAGCAGGCCTATTTAGCACAAAATGTCTTTGCACATCCCAGAAATTATCACAGGGACACATCCCATGTAAATTGCTTCCACAATTCTTGGACTTGCCACTTCAAATCCACTAGGGCATAAGCAATACTCGGCCTGGCCCATTACTTTGGTGTAATTGCGGCCCTTTGGGAGGTACTCATGGACTTGTACATCACTATCTTTGTCCTTCCAATGCTTGAGTAAGATTTTTCGAATTTGTCCATGCTCTCGACCGCCAAAGAAGGCAAGGATTGGATGGTTGTTTGGGGATTGGCCCTGGTGAGGTGGGCCAAGTGTTCCAAACCGTAAGTACATTTCAGGTATTGAGACATCTCTTGAGGGTCGGAATCCTTCAGAGGTATTGGCATTGCAGAGGACCTTCATGAAGTTCTTGAAGAGCTGAGGATTGACATCTGACACATCTGGTGCCTGAATTATGAAATAGGAATTTGAACATTAGAAGAACATTACTTGACTAACAATCTAGTCAATATTGAGGAGGCTTGAACTTAGCAAGGTTTTTTTTTTTTTTTTGGCTACAAGAAGAAAAAGAGTTTACTAAACACAAGATGGATACGAACTCTTTTTTTTTTTCCCCTCTATTTTTTTTTTGCAATAAATAAGTTCAAAGATGTAAATTTTTAAATAATTTTTTTCACAAACTGATAAGACCATTTGTTATAATAAGTACTAATAAAAGTATCATTTGTAGGCTTATATAAAAGTGATATTGCTCCAATATCAACTTATCACCTCAAAAATTAATCATGAAAAATTTGATGTTCCAAGAATTATTGTACAAACTTTAAAGTAAAATATAAATGCAACTAAAATGTATATTGTACTCCCTAACACGAAAAAAGATTTAGTAAATTCATCATTTGGCCTTAGCTTAGCATGTGTATTTTGACATTGAAAAGCCTTACTTCTTCTTGAGAATGCAATGTATATATACAGAAACAATAGATACGTGACCTTCAAAAAATAAAAAAAGCTTCATGTGCCCCCAAGATACCATACTTAATTAGCAAAAGATAGACGATCATCAGTTTATCACTAAGAAAACGATGATCTTAACGTACGTACCCAATCATGACATGGGAGCATGAAATGGTCAGCACCACTGCTTCTGTTCCAATAAGGGTGCTTATCTGCTACGATCTTAATGTAGTCAATTACAATCCTTTGCAGTCGATCACTCTAGTAGTCAGTTTGCGTGGTGATAGGCATATAAACATATTTGACAATGTTGAATATGCTAAAGGGCATGGAAAATACGTGTGCCTCTTCGGGATGGCTAGCCCTGAAGGGGCTTTTATCCCATTCTATTTCATCGATGAATTGCCCTTCTAATGAGTATACGTGGTTCAGTGGCCCATCGTGGACCAAAGGCTGCTCTCCTTCATTGTAGGTCCACACCTTGAACCTCTTCACCATCTCTATGGGGCTCCTGAAGTGATTACATATAAATAAACTTTGTTACCATTCCATATATTTTTTTGCACATGAATTTATATTTCTTTTTTTTGATAGGCATGAATTTATATTTCATTCAGAAAGAATTGACTTATTGAATCATTGAAAACCCAAAGTACAATTATAAGGTAACATTAATATCTGAATATCATAGTAAAAGTAGACAATGGCTTATATGTCTTGAATTGTTTGGAAACAAGAGATATATAGATGTATCTTTCGAAGACTTACCAAAGAATATTACAGAGAAAATGTCAATTGGAAATGAATTCATCTCTTGTTTTATGTTAAATAATAAATATTACACTATATACTGTCAGATACTAAAGATAAAATCTTAATTGTGATGTGGATTAAAGTAACTTGAATGTTGTAAACTTAACTGATGAAAAGCGTATGAATTTCTGTAAATAGATCCTCTAGGGATAAATCTCTCTTCCTTCTCACTTGTATACATCCTTGACCAATCGCTTCACGAATTGCAGCCCTTGATTTAGCTAAATCTTCTTCAATTTTCTTTACACTAGTTTTCTTCTGTTCAGAGCAAAAATATCAACCACAAAATTCAATGGTAATCATTATATTACAAACAAGTGAACAAAGATAACTTCACTCAAAGAACTATAATTGCTCTTACTTTGGTACTACTAGCCTTGTGAGTACTGCTTTTATTCATAGAATAATTTAGTGGCATTGCATGCTACTTATCCTGACTTCCAAACTAAATTCAACGATTCAAAGTATTTAGAAGAAAGGGCAATTTTAGCTCCAACAAATGAAGTAGTTGAAGACATAAATGATTACATGATTGACCTTATTAATGTTGATGAAGAGACATATCTCAGTGCAGATTCAATATGTAAAGCTTCAACCAACATTCTAGATCAAGATGTGATGTATACAACAGAGCTTCTCAATTCATTGAAGTACCCCAGTATTTCGAACCATAAACTTAGGTTGAAAGTGGGATTGCCAATAATGCTACTTCGAAATTTAAACCAAAGTGCTGGACTTTGTAATGGTACCAGACTTTTAGTCACTTAATTATCAAAATGAGTTTTGGAAGCTCAAATAATATCAAGATCTCATGTTGGAGATAAAGTATTTATTCCAAGAATAGTTATTTCCCCTTCTGAATCTAAATGGCCTTTTGTACTAAAAAGAAGACAGTTTCCAGTATCTGTTTGTTTTGCTATGACAATTAATAAGAGCCAAGGACAATCTTTGAAATGTGTTGGACTTTATTTAGAGAGACCAGTTTTCAGTCATGGACAGTTGTATGTTGCCGCCTCTAGAGTTACAAGCAGAAATGGTCTTAGAGTACTTATTGCAGAAAATGATAATGGTAATCACTTTCATACAAAAAATATTGTATATAAAGAAATATTCAATGATCTACCAAATGGTAATACATTATTTATTAAAATTATTTTGCAGTTGTTGATAATGTAAACTTGATTGTCACTTCTATTGTAAACCGTAGATTTTACTCCATTGTTATATATAAACTTTACTAATGTTTAAATTGTACAAATATTTCAGATTCATATCGCAATGAAGCACAAAACTTTGAAGCAAATATCAGTGAATGTGGGATGCAGTTAACATGGCAAACAACCATGATCTGATCAACATTGCTATGATTTCGGTTGACTAATAGGCAAGTTTAAAAGTTTTTTTTAAACAGAAAATAATATTTTAAAAAAAAAAAAGGATACAGAAATCTAAAAAACATTTCCATATCTGCTATGGGAGTTATTGATGATCTTAGTATTAATATATACACTTCACATGAAACTATATTTTGTATATACACCAATTTTACTCTATCTTTCTCATATTCCATATGTCGATGATGTGCAAGATATTTCAGATTTAGTAGTAAGAAGGAAATTACTAATTTTGCGAAAATCTTAGTGTCAAAGAGAAAAATGATGAAGTGTTTGGCTCAGCTGTTGTGGCTGTGATTTACTTCTTACTAATTATTATATTACTGTTTGAACCTAACATTATTTGTATTGATTTTTTAATTTCTTTGGATTGGTTGGTCAAAATATTTTGATACCGTTTGATTTAGTAATAATGATATTGAAATATGCTATCATGATCTATATGTTTGATTGATTTCTTACTTAAAAAGTCTCTACCTGCGGGTTATAGAATGAGTTAATGGAGTTTCATAATTTCATCCATTAGTATTTTAATGAAGTAATTTGCTGAACATTAGGCGATCCTTTATGTGGCGTCTTGTAAGTTGAATTTCAGAATGCATAAAATTGTAAAGGTCGATAACATAAAAGCAAAATCCATACCTGAGAGAACTGCAATTCACAAAATCAACCAAGTATGGTCACATGAGATCATATGTATCCACAAGAAAAAGGTTATATGTCTATATATAATATGAATATTCACCACCCTACTACTCAATAGTACCCAGAGGCCATAGCAGTATTTCATCATGTTAGAAAGGAACCAAAGCCACTCTAAGTACACTGGCAATGTACTATAGAAGCTAAAATAGAATTAAGTAAAAGAACTTTGACACAACAAACACCATATTGACAAAAAATGAGGCATGTAATCATGATAATAAGCCCAAAAAGGGAAAAATAAGTGATTAAAGATCTGTTTAAGTTGACTTTATTCATTAGAAAACATAAAATCATTGAATCTGGCCAATAACACAAAGGAATTACAGCAGAGAAGGATTTGATTTGTTAGAGTAGATACCTCACATATAGGTTTTATGAGTATCAATGCCACAATGTTTTGGGAGCAGATTTGTAGAATAATAAATTATTAGAGTAATAAATTATTAGAGTAAAAAAAAAAAAAGAACTTTTTTTTTTTTGCTTGAGTGCATGGGTGGTAAAGAAATACAAATTTTCTAAATCTATTTCTAAAAGGTCTATCTAAAATTTTGTTGACCGACCACAAAATTTCAAGATTAAATTTGGAAGTCTCTATGAAAGACTATTTGGATTCATGTCTGCTTCTTGTAAGTAATTATTTGATTTTATTTTTTGGTATTATCTTACTGTAGACAGAACAACTCTATACATGATGAGTTTAAAATTTTCTAAATACAGCAGATTTCTTTAGTCACAAAACATAAAAAACTACGTTGACTCATGGACATGTCTCATGTGTCAAATATTAGGAGGCCAAACTACATTTGCAATACTGTAACATTGAGGTTGGTTTATGAGCTCTAGCAATGTTAGAGGTTCGAATTTTTTTAACTTGGAACTTCAAAAACCAAATATTAGCACCACGATGTTGGAGGTTTAAGAAAGTAGCCCCTCCCCCCCACCCTTAAAAAATTATTATAGTTCTGGTACAATTGTTTACACATTTTGGGGGTAAGTCAATACCTGTAATTGCTTAGGCCAGATAAAATGTCTATACAAATTTCTTAAATTTGATTGTAAAACGGGAGAGTTTTTGTTTTGTTTATAATATGATTTGTGGTGTAGTTTTTTGGCTTTTTAGAATCTGAAAGTTGCTGACTAATTAAAATGGGGGGTTCGTTTTTATGATCACATGATTATTACACTTCTTTTTTTCCTTTTGCATCCTACTAATCATATTCTGAACTAAATTTTGTGGGATGTGTATGGTTGTGGTGCAGTGGGTATTCTTTGCTTAGGGATCCCAGTACAACAAAGGACTTACCAATGCTTTGCTCATTCAGTTGACTCCTTGCTGCCAGTCTGTACTTGCTATCATGCTAGCTAAAAAAGGGGTTTCAACTGGTTTTACCTATTATTGGATTTGAACCAATGACTTACTGCTTACTATTCAAAGGGGGGGAGGGGGGCGAAGCGCTAAGAAAGAAAAAGCGTTATCACCATTCGAAATGATGCAGCAGCTAGCACGCTAAGATCATAAGGGAAAATAGCAACTACAAAATTCTATTTAGTTGCCAATTTCTATTTTACATCCTACCTAATCTACTGTTTTTGAAGAGTGATTGAAGTTGTAGAACTCTGAAATCTGAAACTGTAAAGTTTGGGTATCTTATATTAGTATCTATTTAATTGTTAGCCTTAATCTTTCATACTGTTGAATACTTTGTTTTGTTGAATTTGAGTGTCCATGTGCTAAATTAGCAACATGGTCACATTTGCTGGCTGTATTAATAGTGTGGAGGATTTTTTATATTATTTTTAAAATGTATTTGAACAATGGTAATTTGTACCATCTGTTTAGTGTACAGTTTTTATAGCTTGGATTTTTTTTTCCTTTCTTACATGCTTGCTTTTTGTTTCCTTGGTTTGATTCAAGTACTAATTTTAATATTCCACTCTATCTACATAATTATCAGGCTCAGCTAATTATGGTTAAAGAACATTTCAAAAGATTAAAATAATAGTATGTTGAATGGATGGTCCAAACTCCATATTTTGGGCAAAATTCAGCTGCTAGAGTGATGATTACGTTTTGTAGAATAATCCTTTCATGAACATTACCACATTCATGCCCTTTCACAAACAATGATACTAAATAGAATGGTTAAGATTATGTTCAATTGGTGCTTCCCGTATTGTTTTGACCTTCACTGCTACACGGATTCAGTTTAATGCTATCCCCTTAAAGAAATAAACAGAAGGCCAGGAAAGTTAAAAAAAAGAAAAAAGAAAAGAATCGAAGTGTTAGACTTAGGCATAGAATGAGTCTCAAACAACTTCAGTGGACTTCTGGCATTAGGTTAGTCCGTCAATCACAAAACGGGCCCTGTTAGGGAATGTCAAAAAAGAAAACAATTTTTGGATGCTGTCATTTTAGTCTATGAATTCCTCCCATCACACATGGTAGAACAATGTAACAATTATTGATGATGTATCATCCCATATAACAATAAAAATTTGTCGTTTTCATATGGCATATTAGCAACCCTTTTTTTTTTTTTTAATATTTATATTTTTAAATTATTTAAGGAATATCTTTTACAGTTTTTCTAATTCCTACAATATGTCAAACGGGCAAATAATGCCGTCAAAATAAAAATTCAATTTTTTAATAAGAATTATATTACTTGGCAAGCCAAATTTTTATATACCATGATAATCATTTGGATTAGCTTTTAAATTTCAACTTTAAACTTTTAAACTTATTTACTTACATATGTTTTGATAAAATCCCAAGATTTTTTAGATACAAATATATTACTGCCATTTTCCAAAAAAAAAAAAAAAAAGATAATACATATAAGAGAGATAGAGCTAGAAATCTTAAGCTTTAAAAAATACTAAACCCACAATGACAAATTAGTTTTAAATTCTGATTTTGGTTTTGACATTTTGAGCGCTATTTTAAAATCTTTAATTTAAACTTTTATAATTACTAATACATTAGTTACATACTTATTTAATTAAATTTATTTAACTAATACTTTTAATATAAAATATTCACTTCAAATATTTACCCTAAATTATTTGAATATATTTACTTTCTCATATACTAATTATTTTTAATATGTAGACATTTATGTGTGAATTCTTACAAAATGATCATAATTATTAATTTTTATTTTCTTTAAAATAGCTGTTTTTTTCTTTTTGAAAAACCAAAAAAATATACTTAAAAACCTGAGCGCTCCCAAGAAAGGATGCGCCAAAAAAAAAAAATATATATATATATATATATAAACATCATTTAAGTGGTGCGATAACTTAAATCTTCAAGCACTACCCTTATTCGGCCAAACACACAAACACAAATAGAGAATCCCTCCCTCAATTGTTTCAACCGCTATTCCTTCACTGCAACAATAAATTATTCAGAAGCGTTCTCTGCAACAACAGGCTATTTAGAAGGTGATAATTTTTTCTTTCTATTCAATTACTGTTCCCAATTGTCTATAACTGCCCACAGATCATTTTCCCTCTATTGAATTTAATTTTCTAGGGTTCTTCTTTTATCTCTATTGAAAAACATATGAGTTCTAATTTCTCTCTTTTTTTTTTTTTTCTTTTTTAATTTTTCTCAAATTTTTTTTTTCCCTATTTCGGTTTGATTTTAGTTTTGTACTTACCATGCGTACTCTCTCTTAGTCGGAAGTCAACCTGGAAATTTAGAAGTAATAGATACACCGAAAGGCTTTAGATGGTTGGGATACAAAAATATATATATATATATATATTGAACAACTAAGTAATACCAACAAATATCATATTAGATCGCAACCCATTATAAAAAATTCACACAATCAATCATTTAAACCAGAGAAAAAGGAAGTCATGAAGTGAATTACTAATAAAAAAATGAGATATAAAACCCAACTACAAAAATAACTAGAACCCCAAGCCCAAAAAGAGTACCTGAAGTGGATGTTGGCCAGAGATGGTGGCCAGATATTAAGTTGTGGGGAAATGGAATTCTATAATCACAAGTTTGAGAACTCTCTAATGCTATTTATGTCACTTTGATTCCAAAAAAAAAGGTGGTGGTGTCAGTATTAATGGTTTTTACCATATTACTTTGGAAATGTCTATGTGCTTATGGCAAAGATGTTGGCTAATCTCTTTTCTAAACAAAAAAAAAAAAAAAGTGTTCATGGATCACTTAAATGTTGAAGATTGGCAAATCCCTTATTTGATGTTTATTGCCAATGAATGTCTTGACAACAAACTTAATAGCAGTATTTTTGGAGTAATTGTCTAATTGGTAAGCCAGGCATAGAAATGTTATATGATCATTTTAACCATGGATATTCCATATATCTATTAGAAAGACGTGATTTTGATGAAGGCGGAAGTATCACTCTTATCAAAAATACATTATCTAAACTACCATTAAAAAAAGTATTTCTTTCAAATTTTTATATAAGTATATTTTATTTCAATTTTAGATGATTCCTATTCATGTTGCTAATAGATCAAAAATTAATAAGAGAACTTAAGGGGGCTTGGATGAGCCTAACAACTTTCGTTTGGTGGACTATGGATTGGTGTGTTTCTCATTAAACTTGGGAGGATTGTGCTGCATAAATTTAGTACATTTAATCAACCTCTTCTAGGAAAATGATTGTAGGTTTTGAATATAGAGGGATTGAGGCATCTCATTAAGTAAAATATGGAAATCATTCAGAGGGGGCAACAGATCCAGCCAGGGAGTCACATTGCGTAGGTGTATAGCAGAGTACTAATGGATGTTGGAATATCTATAATGATATATAAATTTTATTGATGTTTTAATTTTGCAGATAATACAAATTCATACGAATATGGAGTACACAACTTTGAAGCAGTTATCAAGGGACAAAGATAACTCAAAAGTGAAAGTTAGAGTTTTACAAATGTGGGATGCAATTAATATAGCAAACAATCATGATCTGATCAGCCTCGATTTGATATTGGTTGACAAAGAGGTAAATTCATAATTGATTTTTTTTAGAAAAAAATTTACAAATATTATTTTATTAAAATTTGCAGCCAGTTAATGTAAATTGATTGTTATGTACTGTTACTATTGATTAAGGGATAATTCATTTAAAATGTTCGTAGGGAACATTGATACATGCAAGCATCAGGAAAAATCCTGCTCAAAGTTATCGTCCACAACTAAATTAAGGGAGCATATATACAATTACAAATTTCTTGGTTGAAGAAAATAAAGGGAACTATCGTCCAGTACATAACAAACTCAAAATACTTTTCAATTCAACAACTTCAGTCTCAAAATTCAGCGGATTTGATCATTCAATACCTCAATCCCAATTTGAATTTGCTGATTATAGAACAATAGCTTCCCGTTGCTATGACACTACTTACTTGACTGGTAATTTTAATTGTTTTACAAGCTAAGCATCTACTTTTGCAAAGTTAAAAAATAATACAATGCATAACTCAATACTAACTCTTATTTAAAAAAAAAAAAATGTATTCTTCCCAGATGTAATTGGCATATTGGACTACATTGGAGCCATTGAGGAGATCAAAACAAGGGGACGTCCAACAAAGATGAGAAACATTCAACTATTGTTAGAAGAGTAAGATATATAAACATTTTTAAAAACTCATATGTTATAATTTTTAAATAATTCAAACTTACATATAAACAACTTCAGGAACAAATCAGTTCAAACAACTTTGTGGGGAAATACTGCACAACAAATAGATGATGATTTCTACAAAAACAAATAAAGGGCCATTCATTGTAATAGTCACTTCAACTATTGTAAAAAGTTTCAGAGGTAACAATTGATTGACTCATTTATTAAATACATAATATTTATGTATCTATAATGCTTATAAATTTTTACAACTTTTTTTGTAGGTGACTATCAACTATCATCCACTTTTGCAACAAAACTGTATGTCAATTTAGACATTCCAGAAGTTGCAGAAATTAGAAACAAGTAACTACTATTACATTTTTTCTTTTCAAGGGTGTACCTACTTAGCAATACTTCTTAAATGATAGATAGCATAAAATTGTATAAAATAGATGCTATGGAAGTTTTTTTTTTTTATAAAAAGACCAGCAGGTATCTTTAAGAAAGACATGTTTATTTCAGTTTGTTTAGATAAATATACATATTGAAAATGATGAGGCAAAAAAGTTTTGAATGCAATACTAGATATCAATAATTAAATATATAGAAACTGTTCTGTTATTGTTTTAATGAGTTATACCTAATTTTTGGTTAGATACACCACAATGGATATAAACGTAAAAGAAATACTGCCAAAGGGACTACTTAAAGTGCAAGATGGAGAACTTGCATTGCAAAATAAAAAAACAGTTGCTGAAATAAAGGACTTGGAATGGAACCCAGAGACAAAGGTATCAACTATACTCTTACATTATGAATTTATCATAATTAGTCACTGCTTATGTGTTTTATAATAAGATATAATTTTACAAACTAACTAAACTTTGTATTATAGGACTTGCTGGTAACATGCAATGCCAAAATCATTAATATCAACAACAAATATGGATGGTATTATGTTGCATGTCTTATATGGTAAACAAAAGTGAAACAAGTCAAAGCAGTTCTATGGTGTGAACGTTGTAAAAATGAGCCACAGTTTGCAGTCCCAAGGTAATTTAAAAAAAAAAGATTTGTGAATTCTCAAACACACGCAAAATATATATAATATTCTACTAACAACTTTGTATCTAAAATAGCTATAGAATACAAGTCCAAGTACAAGATGAGACCGGTTCAACCACATTCATATTGTTTGACAAAGGAGCTAAGAAAATTATATCTAAAACTGCAAAAGAACTTGCAGAGATGCAAGAAGAGGTAATTTCATATATAAATGTCAGCCCTATATCTTTATTATCTGAAAATTGAAGTTTTAATTCTTCCTTACCAATGTTGTACACACACACGCACACACATATACACACACCATCTTCTGTTTTTTTTTTAAATAATAATAATTGCACAAGACATGATGCATGTATATATACATATTTTGCTAATTGTATAATACTTTGTTCATACAGACTTTGAAATTAGATGAGAATATTTTACCAAAAGAGATTCAAAAAATAATTGGCAATGAATATTTGTTCCAACTGCATCTTGATGAATATAATTTGAAGTATGGAAAAGAAAATTATACGGTTTCAAAGATTTTGGAGATGGAAATTTCACATACGCAAAATGACTCACGTAAAGTTGAAGAACATTAGGTAATTGAAGCATACTTACTTCATCTTGCTTACTATATGATTCAAACATTAGTCTACACATAATTTACTATACACATCCAATTAATACATAAGAATCTACTTTGTAATTGAAGCATAATTTACTATACACATCCAATGACTCAATACAGCACATGGCTTCTACTTCTAGTAGGTAAATCTACTTTGTACTCAAATCTCAACACATCATACTTCTCACTTTTCAGCAATAAAACAAAAGGGGAAAATGTATGTATTTTATTTATTTGATCATGCTATTAAAAATGATAGCAAATCAAGTGTCAAGGAGAAAATATAATAAAATATCAATTTCATGATGTTCAAAAAACAACAGTCATTATTAAAGTATGTTCACTTATACAATCATTCTTATACACTTTGAAATACAATGAAATACATAAAGTCTCATAGAGTAAGGTAGTATATACATTAAAGTTCAGTTTTTTTTCTTCTTTGATGCAATTTGCTTAGTAGCCTTTTGACATTTTTGAAGCATTTGGAGCGGCATTCTTTTATGACCAATGCTTCCATCTTCAGTAGTTATAGGAGCAGTTAATTCAGGTCTTTCAACAGATGTTTCTCCTATTTCTATTTTTTGACTTGCTATGTATTTGTCCTTCCTTGATTTTCTTACAATTTTCTCCATTGTGCCCTGCAATAATTTGCATTCTTATGTATTAATTAGATATGTATAGTAAATTATGTGTAGACTAATGTTTGAATATATAGTAAGAAAGATGAAGTAAGTATGCTTCAATTACTTGATGTTCTTCAACTTTACGTGTGTCATTTAGCTTATGTGAAATTTCCATCTCCAAAATCTTCGAAACCGTGTAATTTTATTTTCCATACTTCATATTATATTCATCAAGATGCAGTTGGAACAAATATTCATTGCCAATTATTTTTTGAATCTCTTTTGGTAAAATATTCTCATCTAATTTCAAAGTCTGTATGAACAAAGTATCATACAATTAGCAAAATATGTATGAACAAAGTATCATCATGTCTTGTGCAGTTAGTTTTTTTTTTTTTTTTAACAGAAGATGGTGTGTGTGTGTATTAAAAATTCAATTTTCAGATAATAAAGATATAGGGCTGACATTTATATATGTAATTACCTCTTCTTGCATCTTTGCAAATTCTTTTGTAGTTTTAGATATAATTTTCTCAGCTCCTTTGTCAAACAATATGAATGTGGTTGAACCGGTCTCATCTTGTACTTGGACTTGTATTCTATAGCTATTTTAGATACAAAGTTGTTAGTAGAATATTCTATATATAGAATTCACAAATCATTTTTTTTTTTAATTACCTTGGGACTGCAAACTTTGGCTCATTTTTACAACGTTCACACCATAGAACTCTTTTGACTTGTTTCACTTTCGTTTTGCATATAAGACATGCAACATAATACCATCCATATTTGTTGTTGACATTAATAATTTTGGCATTGCATGTTACCAGCAAGTCCTATAATACAAAGTTTAGTTAGTTTATAAAATTATAAACTAACTAATTTAAGGTAGAAGAGTCCTTGGTTTTTCTAAGATTGGATGGGGTGAAAGAAGAATAAAAGTGATTGGAATGGTACTCTACGTTTAAGGCAGAAGAGGAGAAGAGAGAAGGAGAAGGAGATGGATAAGAAAAGATGGAAGTAACACTAAGAATATGGAGCTGCAGCTGAAGCCTGCAGTCATGGTTTCAGCTCTTTTGTCTCACTTTTCTGGGGGAGAGAGGAAGATCATGTATGAGCTAGAGGAGAAGTTGCATGCAAGCTTTTTGTAATCTTCTGTTATAGAGAGGAAGATTTTGACTTGTAAATGACCTCCAGCATAGTCATGTGACTTACATTTAATTACATTTGAAAAAAAGAGTACTGGTCTTGACCATATTGCTATCGATAATCAAAATATGTTAAGCATTGATGAGTTTAACTTAGCCAATAACAAAAATGGTTGGCGCTATGGTGGAATCGTGTACCAAAAAAAAAAAAAAAAACCATCTTGCTATCATGATGTTCGTTACTGGACCTAAATAAAACTGAGTGGTTTTTTCAGAAAAAATTATTATATATATATATGTGTGTGTGTGTATTAATTTTAGCAATTTTGTCTCTAAAATTATATTTTATTTCCCTTTTAACAATATCATTGATTCTTTTAAAAGTAATGTTATACTCACAAAGTTTTTTATAACATTTTTACAAACTTTTTTGGTAGCAAATTCTTATTGTTCCCATATGAACAAATCATTTATATCATTTTTTTACTTACCAATAACCACTTATTACATAAATAATTTATAAAACACCTTGTAGCTCTAGTATTTTCCTCATTTTAGTGACCATAAAAAATTTTATGGATCTAAAATCTAAAACAAAACATACAAGCAAAAAAAAAAAAAAAAATAAAGCTCAACAACAGAAATTACCAATAAAACTAAAAAATAATAATAATAATAATAATAAGCTCAATTAACTAATTTTATCCAAAATAAATAACCTTGCCCTTTTAAAAAATTCTAAACAAAATAATTTTGTTCTTACCTACCAAAAAAAAAAAAAATCTCAGCAGCTAAGTAGCAAAATTAGAGGTTGAAATTGCTGCACACAGCCAACAGTAAAACCGTCTCTCCTAACTCAAAGATCTGGCTCCGTTCCTAACTGTACAGACTTGTATGGCTAGTATTTACTGTGCCGAAACCTTGGCCGGTACAGAAATACTAGTATTTCGTACCGGTTTAAATACCGGTTGTACTAAAGCTGTTTCGGTCATATCGAGATATATATCGAATTTCGGTCAGTTAATTAATGTCGGACTGGTACCAAAATTACACACCAAATGCTTCTTTCTTTCCCTTCACGCTGGTCATACTTACTACCTCCCTTCATCTCTAACTCCTCTTTACACTAACAGTAAAGACATGCTATTTGGTGGAGAGCGGCGATGCCAGTGAACATCTAGCAAGCTATGACTCTTGAGAAGGGGCTAAAAGTCTAAAGCCTTAAAAGAAGGGTCATGCAATGGATGCCTTAGAGCAATGATTAATAATTTATTTTTGAAAAGTTTTGACACCACTTTTATAAGAAATAGAAAAAACTATTAAAATATTAATTACTTTTTTAACTTTTCCCATAAAAATTTTCTTTAAATGAATTATTAATTATTGCTCTAAGACAATCATTAGCATTTTCCTTAAGAGAAAAAGCGGGTCTGAGGTGAAACTAAAAGAGAGAGAGTTCTGATGGAGGTTAAAAAAGTTTTGAAAAATAAAGAAATGTTTGATAGGGAAGTGATAAGTTTAATTGTGTGAAGATGAGGGCGTGTTGGAAATTGTAATGACATTGTAGGTTGTTGATGAAGCTGCCAAACTGATAAAGCGTAAGCTCGTCAGTCAGCAGATGGAGCCAATCCACAGTTCATGTGTATGTCTTCTTAAGGATGGTCACTGGTGTGGTGCCTGCCACAACATCTTCGATACCAAAGTTAATACAAATAAGCTTTATGAAGTAAAATAAAATAGCAAAATGGAAGCAAAATTATCTCAGTATTTTCCCATACTTTGTGTTGATATTGTGAGGGCCTCATATATGTTTTTGTAGCTCTTGACCGTTGGAGTAGTTATGGTGGCCTTAATGTCTCTCTTGGTAACGTTTTATGCTTTGTAGTGTGGCTTCAATGCATTCCAACGGTTCATACAGCTGGCTCTGTAACCGCTTCAGGTGTAATTGGCCGTATTGAATGGCCTGATTGTCTTCATCAGTGATGTGGGTACTTGTTCAATTCGTCCGAAGATGTCCTTGTCCGTAATTGTTGAGATCGTCTTTGAGAGATAAATTCGTCAGTCCTGTCAGTTGTAGGTCTTACACATGTGACGTGGATTAGAGAAAGAAAAAGAATATATTAATAGAGATGGGAGGGAAGAGGCATCAGGCATGTGGGTTGTGATGCATGAAAAAGGAAAAGAAAAGAAAATTAAAAGGAGGTGATATAATCATTTAAATGAGGAAAGAAGGAAAAATAAAGGCAATGAATGCTAGGCTGGTACGGAATGGGAAAAAAATTAAACTATAGTTTTTGGCTTAATAATTACTAAAAGAAAAATAATACAAGTATTGTAAAAGTTTAAAAGTTTGATAATTACCAAAAACCTCAACATTACTAAGTAGTGATAATCGGCTAACCCAGCCTATCGTGGATGATTGCAGGAACATGCTCCAAGTTTTTCAGGAATACCACATGCAGCACTGCTTCAGGGAAACTAACAAAGTTGCTGATCTTTTTGCAAAACTTGGCCGTGGCCAATCTGAACCTTTTATTTCTTGTATAACGCCTCCTTTTGTTGTAATGGAGGCTCTTTCCTTTGATTGTAATGCTGTTCCTTGTATCCGTTTAATTCAGGCTCCAACTGCTTATGATTAATCTTATTAACCCTGTATTCTACAAAAAAAAAAAAAAGTTTATTTTGTATAGATTGATATATTTTATTTAAATTATTTTTTTATATGTCAATAAACATAATAAAATAATTTTCTAAAAAAAAAAACATAATAAAATAACTATTATTATATATTTTTATATATTTATAAAAATTGCGATAATTTCAAAATGGTACACCTTATTGAGTGGTACAGATATATATCATTCTCCCAGCCAAACCGAAACAGCCTTCAATACAAAATTGACTCCCTTGAGTTTTACACAATCAAACACTCTTTTTGAGATCATGAGTGAGCAAAGAATAAAGATTTTTTTCTATGAATTACAAAGAGAAAAGGCAAAAAGCTTTCTCTCTAAATAGCATATAGATTTCTGTAAATAGCATATAGATCTAAAGATAAAGATCTCTTTCGTCCAGGACATATATATCTTCTTCTCCAAATTGCTTCACGTATCACGGCCCTTGCTTTAGCTAAGCCTACTTCAATTATCTTTAAGCTATTTTTCTTCTGGTCATAGCTTTTACATTAACCAAAAAAAAATTCAAAATACAACTAGCAACGATCAAACAACGATCGAGCAATAGCAATCATAAAATTTTAAACAAAAACTTAGCAAAATTTAGATGTTTCTTACTTTGATATTACCAGCCTTATGTGTATTGGAATTGGTTGAAAGAAGCCCATCTTTGGATACTTGTTGTGGGTTTGTGTGGTGGCTTTTTCTAAGATAGGAAGGGGTAAAGAGAGTGGAATAGTCTATATGTCTAAGGAAGAGGAAAAGAAGAGGAAGAAAAGAATTAGAGAAAATGGAATAATTACAAAAGATATGGAGCAGCTGAAGCCTGCCATGGCTTCAGTTTTTTTTTTTTCTGTCTCACTCTTATGTAGGGTTTTCTTTTAAAGAGAGATGAAGATATATGGGAAATACCATATATAGGCTGCAAGAGAAGTTGCATTAATGTTGCAAGCTTTAGCTTGCCAATATTTGCTAAATCAAAATTTATATGGGGAAGTCTTTGACAATCACATGTGATATGATTATGCTACTGGAGTAATTACATAATACTGAGTAACTTAAATATATATTCATTCCTCTCACATAATAGTGAGTTACACTAATTAAATTTGTAATACTTCTAAAGTAATTAGTAATTTTTCATGCTAATGGCCTTTCACTGGTCAAACACTTCCTCAAATAAACTTTGACTAGTGAAATGCCTTTTTGCATACTTATGTGATTTAGTACACTTTTACATTTAATTACATTTGAAATAAAGAGCAGTCACTCATATCGATAATCATTGTATTTAACTATGTTATAGAGTTAATTTGCAGCATGCAAATTAATGCAATGGCAACAAAACCAAAAAAGTGGATTCGTGAACGGCATTTTTTTTTTTTTTTTTGAAAGGGAAATATAATTGCATTGCAAAGAGAAAAGAGATTACAAAGAGTGGAACCTGCCAAGCAGGGATTTAGAGCAGCATGTCTGCATTTACAAATGAAACTAAAAAAGGAGGAGTGACCCCCTTCCACAGCTGATGAGAACCATTCCTGCGGGCAAATTGTACAAGCTCGTGAGCTGCATAATTGAAGGCCCGGTTCAGGTGCCTAAAAGAGCAGAAAGAAAAAGAAGATTGGGCCTGAACAATGTCCTGAATAATGTGCCCAAATGGAGTCCCAATGGCAGAATCATTTACAACATTGATCACATTGAGTGCATCACTTTCAAACATCACACGGGTGAGCTGCAGATCTTGGGCCAGCAAAACACCTTGTTCCAATGCTATGACTTCCACTAATTCTGCAGGAAAATGAGATTGGAGAGGTTTGCAGAGGGCAGCGATTGTTTCACCATTGCAGTCTCTGATGATGACTCCAATGCTAGAGGTTCCGTCAAGGTTTGATGAGGCCCATCCACATTAATCTTGAAAACACCAGGCGGAGGGGGGGACCAACAGCTAGAGAGGGTCGGCCTAGGAGTGGAAAGGACATTAGTTGCTACATCAGAAAAATCTTCAATAGAACTTCTAGCCATCTGCCAAACCTACAAGGGGGGTGAACATATGCCTTCATGGGTAGATCTATTTCTATTATACCAGATTGCCCAAGCAACAGTAAAGAACAATTCTAAATCTTGAGAAGACTTGTGTGCAAGGATGAACAGGGCTAAGTCAGAAAAAATCCAAAAATTCCTTTGGATCAGTTGTAGTCCATCAGCCTAAAGACTCCAAACCCGAATAGCAAACTCACAGTATAATAAAGCATGATGAATAGATTCGAGTTCCCCATTGCAAATTAGGCATTTGTTACTAGTGTTGATGCCACGAGAGCACAATTTTTCCCTAGTGGGTAGCCCGTTGACACAAGCCCTCCAGGCAAAGATTTTAATCTTGGCTGGAAGGTTGAGGAGCCATAAACGCTTCCAAAGGGTTTGAGAGGATCCCCCAGTGAGCTTTCCACATCTTCTTTTTCTTCAACCAAGCAGTGGGCAAAATGGTAGGCACTTTTAACGGTGAACTCACCCCTCTTATTCCCCATCCATATTAATTTGTCTTCAGGCAAGCTTCGGCTGAGAGGAATCCTTAGGATTGTTTCAGCTTCAAAGTGCAGAAAGGTTGTATTTATGACTTCAGCTCTCCACCATTTTATGGTCGGGTCAATGAGGGATGAGACCATGGGGAAGATTAGGAGATTGTTTGGGGGAGTTATGACCTTGTGTGTGGTGGGGGTGGGGAGCCATTTGTCATCCCATATGTGAACTTGTTTGCCATTGCACACACGCCACCGGGTTCCCTTTCTAATGACCCCAAGGCTATGAAAAATGCTTCTCCAAGAATAAGATGGGTTAGAGCCAAGTGTTGCAGTAAGGATGTCACCGGAAGGGAAATATCGAGCTTTGAGGACCCGGGCAATAAGAGAGGTTGGGTTTGTTAGGATTCGCCAAGCTTGCTTTGCCAACATGGCTAGATTAAAAGCTTGCAAGTTGCGGAAGCCCATACCTCCATTAGTCTTAGAAGAGCACATTCGCTTCCAACCAACCCAAGCCATTTTAGATTCTTGATGCTTTTGGCCCTACCAAAAATTCCTCATCATGCTTTCAAGATCTTCACAAAGTCCCTGGGGGAGCTGAAAACAGCTCATAGTGTAGGTAGGGATCGCTTGGGCTACCGCCTTAATTAGGATTTCCTTTCCCCCCAAAAAAGAAAAAAAAAAAAAAAAAAAAAAAAACTAAGTTCTTTTTGTGAGTTCAAAAATATAGAGACTTTGTGCCATATATATAGTAGAAAAGGTCTTATATACGCACCTAACAGTCAATGTATTGCGTGCAGATTCTATCCAAAAACAGGTAGAGCTCAATTAGTCCAAGCTCATGCAAGCATTTTTCAGATTCTTGGTCGGCACATAAGTCTTTTTCTTACTTTTGTAGACAACATATCAGTATATTACCTAAACTCAGTACGTCCAAAATCCAAATCAGAAGGAAAGATAAAGATTTAAATTCTTTTATCTTTTGGGGATTAATAAGGACTTAAACTCTACAAGTATTCTTTATAAAACCTAAATAAATTTAAAAATGGAAAATTCTTAGTTTACATTATTAGTACAATATAAACTTATAATTACCCATCACAATTTTCAATTATGTTAAATTCATTCAAACTTCTTGAAGATGAATGTATATTAAGAACATAAAATTTACAATTTCAAATGGAAATTTTATTATTGTGTCATATAAGGAACCACATTAGTTCTCTTCCTCTGCTACATGATATAGTCCAAGATGTAACTATAATAATTTATAATATATCTTGTTCTCACTTTTATATAGTTACCTTTATTTGAGCCATGGATTGTTTCATGATAATAAATTCATACTTTCTTTATCTACTCCATTTGGTGCTCATATCTATAAATTCACACCTGATAGTAATTGCACACAATCATAACAATAATTACAACATTTTATGTGGTTTGCCTGCAATGGAGAGGATCCATGTCATGGTTGAAATTTAGTTTTCAGAAATGTAAGCTTCTATATAGTGTTATATCATTTAAAATTGCATTCTGCCAAATAAGGAATGAGAACTGATTTTAATGAGGTGGGATCATGTTCACCTTTAAATTCATTAAATACTAAATCTTCACTTTGAATTGGACACTCTCTTTCAAAAGCAAATGGGGAGATCCTTTTCCATACAACCTTGTAAACATGCCTGCATGTTATTGTGTCACACAAAATGAATCGCACCAAAAGGATTGTACCTTTTTACATGTTAAATTATATGTTTCAAAAGCCCTCTTTAGATTTACTTTCTTGCCCAACCTTGAGGAAATAGATGTAGGAAATGCTATAATGTTTAGAGCTCTGTGATGTAATCAGAATAATTCTTTGTTGTACATCATCCATTTTCACTAATATTCACATGTTTTTGCAACTATGTTACTGATTAGACACTAACGGGTTGCTTTTATAACTGGATATGTAGGCTGCCAATATTGTTTCATCAAGCGTACAGACTCTCCAAAATCAAGCTACACTGGTATATATCCGTGTGTTATTGTTGTGGTTATATACACCTGTTAAAATTGAGATTTTGTTTTCATGAAATTGTTAGAAACGTATATGAAATAAATTTGTTTTGCTGCTTTTCCTATCTACAAAAGTACATTAAGGAAAAAGTTACTAATGATGTGAAATTTGCTTGGACTAAACATCATATTGAAAAAGGCTTTGTAAGTAAGCTTTGACTAAGCTGCACAGTACTACTCCTCCCCTGGCAGGCCAGCCCCAAAGTAGGAAAAAAATAAATAGAGAAGTAAGATTAAAAAGAATTGGTAGTAAAGAGTATTGTTTTTACCTCATTTATTTCTGGTTTTCACTTTTATGTAGTTATCTTTATTTGAGCCTTTGGAATGTTGCATGATAATAAATTCATGCTCTCTCTATCTACTCCATAGGGTGTACATATCTATTAATTAATACCTGATAGTGCTACCATACAATCATAATAATACTTATAACAATCATCTTTCATACACTACAAACACTGCAATCATCTTTCAAACACTCAAACAATACAATTATCTTCACAACACCGCAAGCACAATTCCCTTGAAGACTTAAGTGGAAGATTTGTCTATTGATCCAAGGAGAAAGAAACAGCAAAATAGTCTACATTATTGAAGGAAATTTACCATCAAATCACTTGAAAGATGCCATGCATGCAGGTATATTTCTAGGCCTGATTTAGTTTCATATAAATAATCGGATGAAAATGTGATTTTTGATGATATGGGTTAATTCACATGCTCATGCATATGACAATACGATCATGCATATTAGGATTAGAATCATTAGATGTTAGTTTCTATAAAGTTCACATCATGTGATTGCATCATCTTAATCAAATTTTTGGTCATCCTTTCCTCACATGCATCCACCATTGGCTTTCTGTGAATGCATTTCTTTTGTTGTCCTATCCTTTTCCACTTTACATAAGAAAATATTGGATCAAGGGAAGTAAGCAAAATTTGCTTTAAGATACAGTTGAAGATTGCTGCCCTGCATCTCCCTTGAATTGAAGGTCATAAGGTTAGTTGATGCTTGTTCAAGTGAGCATTTTGATTGCAATCTCAACAACACACACGTACGCACACCAGAAAAAAACAGCGTCTTTATCTCATCAAAGTAGTGAGATGCATTAAGGTACCATGGAATTACATGAACAGGGTAGTTTAATAAGTAGAGAAACATGGCCTTCATACCTCACATAGATATGCATGTAGTTATGAATATAAATATGTAAACATTACCTGTGCTCTTGGTAAGCTGGAAAAATGCCATTAAGCAAAGAGATCTCAACTACAGTCAGATTTCATTGGGTTTCCTCTCGACTACAGGATATTTAATTGATGAATTTTTTCAAATTCCTTTGCATCCAGTGGCGACTCCAGAAATTTTGTCCAGGGTGTTCCTATTCCACTTTGAAAAAATTTCGAGTCATTTTAGTCTGTTTCGAGACGTTTCAGTAAATACCGGCCGAAATTCAAGATTTGGCCAGCATGAAGTTTGTGCTTAAAAAAAAATGTTCTTAAAACCAAAACAAATTTGCATACTGTACACCGAAAAACCTCAAAAGGAAAAAAAAAATGAAAAGAAAAGAAATGAACAAAGGTACCTATACAATAAACTATAAGTTCATTTGAAATATTAATAAAATTATTAATTATTGTTGTTTAGTTGTTTCATAAATTTGTTTGTCTTTTATAAACTATAATTTGGTATACTGTTGTTTCATTAATTATTAAATTATTAATTATTGTTTAGCTTAACATAATTTAATTTATTTGTCTTTTATAATGTATTAGTTAATTAAATTATTAATTATTGATGTTTAGTTGATTTATTAATTTTTTTTTACTAACTACTAGCAGTCTAGCACATACTCCACTGTGCATTAGTACACACCTCATGTGTGCACACACCCTTGCCTCTCCAATACCGTATCGGAGGCCGTTTCGGTTTAGTTAGAGAAACGAAATATTTCTATATTAGTTAATACTGGTGTACCGTTTCAGAATTACCGTTAAATATATATATATATATTCTCTAAAAAATATAAAATGATTTTAAAGTCTGACATAATAATTCCTTTAAATATTAATAATTATGGTTGTAGTATAATCTTTTTTGTTTAGAAGAGTTGTAGTTTAATAATAGTACTAAGTATATGTGCTTACTAAATGCAATAGTGAAAAAAAACAAAAAAATCAATGTGCAAAAGTTAAAGCTAGGACACGTGGGTGCTTGAAGATAAGGTTGAAAATTTTGAGAACTTTTGACTCATGACTTCAGTATTCACGTGGGAGGAGCTCAGGAGGACTCTAGTGTACAAAACATTAGGCGTTCAAAACAAGAAATACCAAAGAACAGAGAAGCGGAAAAGTGAAGAAAAACATAGAACGGAGAAGAAAAGGCGAGGAAGAAGAAGCTGAAGCAGGTGGGGAGACTGCGATTGAGAAAATGGAAGTGGCTGGAGACATGGAAGTGACCGGCAATGTGGTGGTGAGTGGTTGTGACGACAAAAACTGATGATTTTTGGCTTTTTTTTTTCTTTCTTTTGAGATTCTCTGTTACATTTTTTTTTTTTTAAGATTTTAATTCAAAATTTGTTTGGCATAAAAATTTTGAGGGTGTTCCTGATATTACTTGAGAGTGTTCCTATTTTTTTTTTTTAAGGGTAAACAAATAAAAAAATTTAAATTATTATATATAAAAAAAAAAAAATTCAAGTCAGGGTGTTCCTGGGAACACCCTGGACTCCGAGTGGCGTCGCCACTGTTTGCATCTTGCCTAAATATTGGTTATATGGCCTGTTTTTGGCCCAATTCATTGGCTGGATCAGGTTACAATATTTGTAAAAACATTTCATTCTTTTTCTAGATTACATATTTATTGATCAGTAATGTACTATAGTTGTAACAAATTGTGTTGCAGCTTGCTGCATCATAGTTAATTTATGGTTCGTAATTACAAATATGTTCCAACTGACCTCTGCTTGTAAATTGTCCATTGGCTGCTTTCTATTCAAAAGTAAAATTACTGGATGATCTTATTAGTTGAAGATCCCTTTATTTCTTTACAAATTTATCTAATTTGTTGTGGCTTGCTGCATCATAGTTCAATTGATGGCTAAAAATTACACATGTTCCAACTGACCTACGGTTGTAAATTGTCCACAGGCTGCTTTCTATTTTAAAAAAAAAAAAAAAACCATTATTGGAAGATCTCATCAATTGAAGAAGTTCTTTACAAATTTATCCCCATGTCCCTCAAAATCCAACCAACATATCTTTTTCTTTTAATTCTCCATCCTCATCTTTTCAACTCCATCTACCAAACAAAACTTTAGGTTTGATCTCTCTCTCTCTCTCTCTCTCTCTTAGAAGTAACGTAGTTAATCCAAGATTAGATCACCTGCTAATTAGAAAGAACAATAATTATAACAATTATTGGGATATCCAAGATCATGAACTTTCTTGGCATATGATCAATTATTGATCTTTCCACTTTGGTTGGTTTGGATTTATAGTGATTGTCCAACTTTTCTTTTTCAACTTTTTTATGCCATTGGCCATCCAGAGGCCGTTAAAATCAAATGAGATGACTAGATCATTGATTTGGGAGCTTAATATCTACTATAGCTAGCTGCATGATTCCCACCCACACCCCCCTCAAATTAACTAATTGAATAAAATTAACAATAACTTTTCTCTGGTGCTGCAGTATGTTACCTTCTCGTATCACACACATGGTTTGGAGGAGTCACATAATCTGTGGCAATCATTTGTGTTAAACTTTGTGCAGAGGCAAACTTTGCATGAATGCTTCCAGAGTCAATGGTTTGTACAAATTTGCATTCTATGAATGAAGAGAAATTGCCTTCAAGAGCTTATGATGAAGAAGCAAGAAAGATGGGTGATTACCTTGACATACTAAGCCTTACTAGAGTATTCATGTATGGTGCCCAAAGCAAATAAGATGATTACACTATTATCAAAGGTATGTCATTTCTGGAGAAATCGAAAGGTTATAATCTCCTTATAATACTACCTTTCTGTCTAAGAGAAAAAGGAAATTGTGAGAAGTTGACCAAGTAATAGTTGTAGTGTTCGTTTGGGTTAGCTGTTTGAAAATGTGTGTTTTAAAAAACTGGTTTTAAAAGTGGTGTTTTGTCAACTGAGCGTTTGGATAACATTGGTGTAAAATTGCTGTTTTGGGTGCAAATTACCAAAATGGACTTAACTATTTTGTTAAGATTATCTTGTCAATTTTTTAAATGATTAATAATAATAATACTAATAATAAGAGAGAATACATTACAATGAATAAAAAAGAAATACATTAAATTGTTCAAAACCCACAATATCCATTCTAACTCCAAAATAGAATTAATAAAAACATTCTTTACAACCCACAAATAAAATGAGCTCTGTTGTCACGAATAAATTTCATCTTCTCATCATGCGTAGTCTACACAAATAAATTTCTTCCCCCTTGTAAGGTGTCAAATATCCTTTCATTAAGGGGTATCCACCATCAACCAAATAATATTTTTGTAGGTAGAGAGGGGGAATGAACTAATGAGATATGCATAAACAATATCTATTCATATTCAAGATATAATATAATATATATCTGATTGCAGTTTTGGAAAGTTCACAGATTGTCCATGTATAGCATCCAAGAAAATGCATGTATCATGTGCTGCACATACTGTTCTAACTATAGCAAATGTGCTACAGAATGGGTTGCTGCTCTACAAGAACATATTGTTCAAGACTCTCCCTTAAAACCAATGATACTCAACCATGTTCACAGTAGTCCCTTAGCTGGTCACTCTAGTTACTTGAAATCCTTGCACAAAGCCAAACAAAATTTCTATTGGGAGGACATGAAAAAGGATTTAAACAGGCAATCAACGAGTGTGAAGTCTGTCATAGGGTCAAAACTGAGACCTCTACTCCCGCTGGATTATCACAACCCTTGCCTATTCCAATTAGGCCTTGGACAGATATCAGCATGGATTTCATTGATGGACTACCAAAGTCACAGGATCATATGTTGTTCTTGTGGTAGTTGACAGACTCACCAAGTATTTGCACTTCATTTCCTTCGCACATCCGTATTTTGCAGCCTAAGCAGCATCTCTATTCATGCAGCATGTGTTCAACTTGTATGTTGCGCCATCCACAGTTGTGAGTGACAGGGATGCAGTGTTCACAACCACATTTTGGGATGAGTTTTTTAGGCTGTAGGGTACTGCTTTAGCAATGTCTTCCTCATATCACCCCCAAACAAATCACCAAACAGAAGTTGATAATAAGAGTTGGAGCTGTACTTAGGGCTTTTGCTTGTGACAGATCTAAAAGGTGGGCAGAATGGTGGGTTTTGGTTCAAAAACTTACATACAACTACCAAGCTAACTCCATTTGAAGCATTGTATGGGTTCCCTTGTCCAGGGTTGGTAGACTACATTCTTGGCAATAACCTAGAAGTTGTGGACTCATATTTGAAGAATAGAGAGTAGGTTCTAGCTGTTCTTAAGCCACATAATCTAGTGGCTTCACAAGAAAGGATGAAGCTGCAAGAAGACATGACAGGACCTTTGCTGTGGGTGATTGAGTGTATTGGAGTTTGCAGCCATACAAATAGAAATCGTTGGGTGTAAAAGGGCATTGGAAGCTATCCCCAAGGTATTTGACCTTCTTAGATCATTCTAAGAATTGCAGAGGTGGCTTGTAAGCTTGACTTCCCACAAGATTCATGGATTCATCTTGTATTCCATAAATCTTGCCTCAAGCCAAAGTTGGGACATAACACTATCCATTCCTACTCTGCCTCCTGTGGACAATGGAGGTCAGTTCTCTCCTGAACTGGTGGTTGTTTTGCAAGAGCGACCATAGAGTTAAGGAATAGTGGCTACTTAGGTGTTGGTGCAGTGGCAGGGAGGGTCCACAGATGATGCTACTTGGGAGGTTATTTACAAGCCACAGAACCAGTTCCCACACCTTGTGGGAAGGGTGTTTTGAAGGGGGAGGGTATGTTAAGAACCTTAATATCAGCTATGATTGTGCTTGTTGCCTGCCCTGCAGTGTATTTGTGCCTGTGTGCTTGATTCCTGCAGCTTGCTGCCTCTTCCTTTGCTGTTAGTCGTTGTGCTACTGTATGCTACTTCCTATGCTGCCCAACAGTGTTAGCAGATCTGAAGGTGGTATACTAGGTTTAGATAAGTGCACCAGTGCAGGTTTTTGCAAGTTTCAAAGTGTGCAAGTGCTGCTTTGAGATGAGAGTGCATTTAACTAGTTAGTTAATTTTCCCATGTGTATAGTTGGAGTAGCATGTGCTTAATTAGAGATAGTTAGGGTGTTAGCAAGCTGTTAGATGCCGGATGGCAGTTAGTTAGAGAAGAGGTTAGGGAAATTCTTGGCTTGTACTTGAGAAGCCTTGGTATATAAAGGTGCCATTCATTGTAATCAAGGCATCATATAAAATATTTAGATGACTGTTCTTGAATAAGTTCTCAAAAGTCAAAGACAATCCCTGATTTGTCAAAAATCAAGTCAAAACAAGTATAATAAGCCTTGATCAATCTGGAAAATAAATAAATTAAACCACAGGTTCTAGAAATCAAAGCACAAGAACACGATCTAGGTTCTAGAAACATAAAAAATCCATTTGGTTCTCGGGAAAATGAAAGAGAAAACATAAGGAAAATGCTTTGAAGCCTAAAAATTGTAGTGCCTTCCTTGAGCAATTGCAGCTTTATGAGGTAATCATTCTTACCTTCTGGTGCTACTAGTGAAACAGGAGGAAAAGTTATTGAACTTAGAAGTTACATAAACTGGCTACAAAATTATCACAAATAAGATATAAATGCTTCAATTTTCAACTGTGGATAGATCTAACAGAAAAGTTTTTGTAGTATACCCTCACAGGAGACCCTGTAGAGGTGGCATTTGATGAGAAAGAATTCAAGGTATGGTAATCCAAGCCTTTTGGAACCTAAAATCTTACTGAACTTCTATGGAATTTGAGTCAGAGATTGACCTTGCAAAGCCTTAGATCAACTGATGAAATATTGACTTAGAGATATCATCTCAGGTGTTAGTTTTCTTATATGATGCTTTCAGCTTCCTGTTAGACTTCCGCCTGTGTCAGGGCTTCCGGCATTGTGCTTTATGATTTATATTTTTTATTTTTTATTCAAAGATGGCCCAAAAAAATGTGTGTGTGTATAAGATTGAAGGCCAAAATTAAATTTAATAATTTTTATTATAGAAGGATCTAAATATAACTACAAGTTGAGGTGTCCTTAACATGTAACCAATCCCAACATCTTAATGACACAGAATAACTAGAACAAAACTGAAGCAACAATAAGCTTTGCTTGGAGTCAGCACCAAGCAAGAAAACCACTAGGAGTCAGCACCTAAGATAGACCTGTAGTCAGCACCAGACCAAAAGAGACCAAACGGCCATTGTTTTCATTCATCAAGATATCAACTATCTCCTCAAGAAGTACAATAAGTTGTTTATAAAGGATTGCTAAACCCTAGTTCTAATTGGCTAGGAAACCCTAATTGTTTTATTAC
This sequence comes from Quercus suber, assembly GCF_002906115.3. Classification (NCBI taxonomy): domain Eukaryota; kingdom Viridiplantae; phylum Streptophyta; class Magnoliopsida; order Fagales; family Fagaceae; genus Quercus; species Quercus suber. Next base: position 441,510 of record NW_027069887.1, read on the forward strand.
AAAAATAACCTTACTTCTAAATTAAAATACTAATAGCCCAATAAACTAATAGGACCTAAAACATAAAAATACAATTGACTTGCAAACATAAATGATATTAAATAATAATCTTCTTGCGTCTCCCGCATCACTTAAGGATTAATGTAATCTTAAAGTTTTGGGATTAAGGCATTTTTGTGGTTGTTAATAAGTTACTACTGAATTTTGTAGCACTCTAGTTTTTGCTTATCTTGAAATTTGACAGTCTTCTTTGCTTATTATCAACCATCAAGTCTGTGAAGTTGACTTTCACCTGTATTTTGAAAAGGTTGGAGAGTAAGATATAATTATGCCCCAAAAGAGATTAAACAAAGAGTTCCTCATCTAATAAACTTCAAGGTCAAATGCTAGCTTCAGCTTGCAAGTACAGTATTGTGTGGGCTCTCAGGACTTTAGCCCATTTTGTGGAGAAGAGTGCAAAGAAGGTGAGGTGGAATGCTAAATGAAAAATTACTCTATCAAAGCACTACATGGAAATATCTCATGGTCTCTCACATGAGGTTTCTTCTTTTATACATATTTATTGATTAGCTTTAATGACAAGTCACAAATAGACCCTTTTGCAACTTGGTATTGGTTGGACTTACTTGAAAGTTCATATAAATCAAACATCATGTTTACAATGAGTTTGATAGAACATATTACTCAAGACAGAAGTGAGAAGAGTCAATTTGGACTTTGTACAAGTTTATGCATTGGTGATAAATAGATTTTTAATAGAATTGGAAAGGAAGTTGTATCATTTGAGTAGTTTTGACTCAATGCAATTGTATCACATCAGAAATCCATATTTATGGTCATCAATGCATCTCAGCACTGTCCATGCTTTAATTTATTAGGTGTGATCATCTGGCTGCCCATCTCTTATTCGATTATTCCATTAATCAATTGGATAATCAGCAAGTTGCAAATGAATTGCCACAAGGAAGTATTTTATACTTCAAATCTTAGGATCAATTAACTAGTTGTCTTGATGTTATTGCACAATTTTTCGCCTTGGAGAGAAGAATACTATGCTCGTCACTCTTTTTCTGCAGGTCTTCAAGACGAGCATCTTTTTCCGCAGCACTAGCCTTCAAATCCTCAACCAAAGTTTTCAACTCCTTCACCTCGTCCGTGGTTTTGGCAGCCACTTTAGCCCATTGCTTAGCCTCATCCTTCAACTCCTGAATCCTCATTGTTGGAAATTTAGACCCCTTAAACACACAGATTGCGTAGCCTAGATTAATTAGCCAAGTTGTTACTTAGTTAAATTAAGCAATTCTAGGTTAAAACAATCCAAACAATCATATCAAGAATATAAAGCAGTGGAAAATAAATAACACAAGATATGATCACCCAGGAAACCACTCGGTAAAAACCTGGGGAGGATTTGACCCACCGATCCTCAAGGCATAACAGAATTCACTATGAAAGAATTGAAGTTCTTACAGAAGGACTACAAGCTCCCCGCTCGACTTCCTAATGCTACCCACCAGTAGAACTTCCTGACACGACCACGCGCAGGCTCCGAATCCACGGACTACTTCTTTCTTGAATTCTTCAATCAGCTACAAGCTCCCCGCTTGCTTTTCTTTTAATCTTCAATGGTTGCAACTATAATGATCTTCAAGATGTTGAAATCATCTCTACCTTGAAAACCCTAAGTTTATGTGAAAGAAAGCTCCTCAAGGATCTCACAAGAGATTCACATAAACAGCAAATATGAGCAACAAAGACTTAGAGAGGTTTGGGTACAAAACCCTAAAAATAAAAGGAGGCACAAGAGGCACTCTAATCTCTCTCTC